>NC_140439.1:7219825-7382325 GCF_963576455.1 Neolamprologus multifasciatus | reverse complement strand
AGGCTGCCAGCACTGATAATGAGGCTAAAGAGGAAGAACTGCCTTTAATTTGACTTTACCCCCACCACACACAGCGACTCAGACCTGATTATTGTTTAGACCGGAAAAAGTTGGTAGAATTTATTCAATAGAGTTAATAGCAATCAACTGATTTCCCAAAATGTGGTCATCTCATCCTTTAAGTCTCAATCACAGAAACACAATCTAACTAAAGCAGATGCACTTATTGTTTGTATCCTGCACATAACGAGTAATCACTCCCGGTCAGAGACTGTAAAGTCTATTTTGAATGTGTTCCTCATTTATTAATATAAAGAGGAGACCTTTACATAACACTTCTAACAGACCATATATACCAGCGACTGTAAGAGCCATCACGGTAGATTCTTGTATGAAACATGTTTATAACCAGAAGAAGAGAGTTCATGACTTTCACACTGTCGCATATACAGGCAGACAAATGCTGATCATAGAACAAAATTATCCTTGTTATGGTTTATCACTAATATGAAGATTTAAATACGAATTTTAAGACTTTTTAAGCGAGATTCAAGTATTATATAAGAAAAGTTTGTTAAAGCCAACTCTCCTGTCTCCTTACAAGTCTGCATGTCTGTGCCATTAAACACTATCAATCACCATCTTTGATTGATCTCTGACTGACAATCTTCACTTAGCCTTAGAGAAACTCAGCTCTCCTCCCCCCCATCAGCTCACTGGTCTCTTATCTGCTCGGCACTGTTTGTTTTTTGGTGTGCGGACAAACACGACCGATCAATGCTCTGAGTTATGAAATGACAGTGGTGTTGCTGAGGGCAGTCTCTCAAATACTGCCACAGTAGACAAGGCACTCATTTGCCCCCTTCACCACCACCACCACTACAGATACTCCACATTCATCACCCATCTTCGTCTATTAGCCCTGCAACCACTATCTGCTCGATAAACTCTAACAGCTGGACATAACTTTGTCTTTCTTCAACCCTAATTACTCAAACTTTAACTTTAGCTTAATAAAGCTCTTTCATTAAATATTCTTCAGATAGATAAAAATAGACAAATCTTTTCTTTTAAAGTAGAATTCATCATCACAAAATCCAGGTTAGGAAAAACATGTTTTGAGGTTATTCAAATATGACAGAGCCAGTCATGGTTCCTTTCCTGCCACATCAACCACACTACGTTCTCTTGATCTACAAAGCTTGCATTTAGCCTAGTTAAGCCTATTTAGTCTACAAATTACAATTAGAGCGTGCCACAGAAACTTACTGTGGTGTGGCTGCTCTACGCTACTACTCTGTTTTTAATTCTGATCTTTTTATTCAACTTTTGTTGAATAAAAACACACCACAGGAAAGAACAAAAAGCTTGCAGATTCTCTGCACTACAGAGATGTTAGTTGCTAATCTATTCTTAGTTACTAAATTCCCTCCTGTGCATGTCTGCCTTTGCTTTGACCCAATTAGGGCACTCTCTGTAGTATACCTCGAGAGCCTATTCTGCACTAATGTGTGTGCATTGAGTTGGGTCAGACAACACCAGTGGTAGGCATTAAGACCTTGCCAGAACAGGGCATTACCAAAAAAATGCCCAACACATACAGATTCTGATGACGCTTGTAGAACCTACATATTCACTTCTATCCATTAATTCTGAATAAGTGGCCTGGTCACATTTCCACAGAAGTTGAGACTTTAGTCTTATCACATCAAAAGTAGTAACATTTACAACTGACTTTAAACATAACACAAGTCTGAACTCATTAACAAACAACATCTCAACTTGTCTTCTTGAGTCGCTCAATTCACTAAAGTTGTGATTGTTCTGTCTCAGTCTCTTTTTTGCTGCACAAAATGACCTCACTAAAAGCTTTGAAAAATCTTTGAAACCTTTTTGTGTTCTTGAGCTCCTTCTCACTCAGTTCCCAAAACACAACCCTCTCTGGCTTTTCAATGGTGACTTCAATGTCAGATTAACAATACACGCCATCTGTCTACAATGTGACTACAATACATGACTGTAATCTGTGATTTGATAAAATATCAGCTGAAGTCAGTTTGTTGCTTCTGGCTGTTATTACATCTGCAGTGTCACACAGCAGCAGGAGCCTCCCACGAGCCTCATCACAGTGAGAGTTGTGTGCATTTACACAGACAGCACAAGAGCGGTCACTCCATTAATCAATCAAATAAACATCTCTGATATGAAGACAGACATCTATCTGAATCTATCAGCAAGTTACTTCAGTTTGAAAGGTCTGAACTATTAATTCACTGTGTTCTCTCGAGTTATTAATAACTATGAAAATGTAGCAACTATGATAAAAACCTATAACTTGGTGTAATATAACTCACTTGATTAACTGTTGAGGCATATTACATGTACAGTATTACAGTGAAACCCTCCAACCGTAATGCTTCATTATTTTTTATTTTTTCAAAGATGTGGGTGAATAAAAGAATTCAAATGAAAAATGCATCCACCACATCTCCACACACTCTCTCAGACATTAAGGCACAACCTGGATATTAGACCATTTACCCTAGCCACAGAGCCTACTTCCCTTGACGACTGTCATTTTTCCTTTTTATACAGGCAGATCGGAGGGCAGCTTCTCAAGTCCAAGCCACTCTGAGAAATGTCTGCCATCGCTGCCCTGATGAGAAGTGACTGGAGAATTCTTAGATTTATTATCAGTCTGTGAGCCAGTGTCATCAGAGATTACGCCCCCTATCCTTCAACGGTCCACTGGCATGTCAGCCACCGAATTTTAATTTCCCCCTTTAGAGGATAGGAAGGCTCTGCGTGGCGACCCCTGCTTGTGACCCTGGGGTTTCACAGTGGATGGAGGAGGTAGTGGATGGGGGACAGATACGGGATGCTCATGAATTAGGTATGACTTCAGCAGTGCATTCAACTTTGGCTGTCCCGCATGTATCGCTGAGCAGAATCTGTCTGATAAATGGCCATCACAGCGAAGGAAGACTGCTCCTCCAGCCCCAGGTAAGATATTCAGAGACGCTCATGGCCGCATTTAGCCTGCCCGAGCCGTATTTAAAACATAAATCCATCCTGCTGCCACCTTGGATTCTGAATCCTTATTAGCCTGTAAACACTCACTCAAAAATTAACCTCATATTATGAGTATATTTTTTATAAGAGATCTGTTAAAAGAGTTCCATTTCTCGGGCGGAAAATGAGTTTATGACCTATGATGGACCCACAAATCTTAGAAGCATGGTGTCTAAGGAGATAATTCCTCTGGATGGCATCACATTGGCCTCCAGTAACACTGTAAGAAATCTTGGAGTCACTTTTTAGCAGGATATGCTTTTCAGTGCTCATATATGTAGGATATTTAATTTAACAAATAAATACGACTGCTTTCTTGCATTTGTGCAATATCGCCCTGTCTCAGAGTGATGTTGAGAAACTAGTTCACACATTTCTGGTCTATTGTAATCCATTATTATCCGATTATCCTAAAAACTGCCTGAAAAGGCTTCAGTTGATCCAACATGCTGCAGCAAGTTATACAGCTTACATGTACTTATTCATGTAAGGTACGATTATTGTCAATTATTGATTTAAGAGTAGGTCAAAAACCAGGTAGATAGCACCCTCAAAGTGAAATAGACCCAGCACAGTGCTGCCTGCTATTGTTGTCTGGTTTGCTAGTGTAGCTAAGTAAATGCCAATACATACTGCAAGAGCTTAGACAGAGAGGCAGTCTCCATTAAACTAGTGCATTTTGTCAAGACCTAAGGAAACTGAATATGAAGATCAGCTAGTTACAAACTGTCACTTGTGGATTTATGTATGTGTAAATATGTACTGACCATCCATTCTGAGATGATGATGTCAACCTTCTCTACAGGGAGCTTGATATCTTCTATGCGACCTTTGATCAGCGTAATTTTATCCTCCAGCTGGTTGGACCTGTAGAAAACACAGACATATGTCTAATATTAATTTTATATCAACCTACATTAAACAAATTAAACATTTTCCACAGAATTCTGAAACCCTAATAACACCCAATATCCCGAAATTAATGGTCTTAAAGATTAAATCTTCATGAAATTAAGGGGGAAAGGGATTTTGAGGGAAGAAAAATTCCTTGCACAGCATGAAAAACCTCAGATCTAAATTTTACGTTTCTGCGGATCCTGACAGAATATTTCCTACTGCTGCACCAATATAACTGGTAATAAATAAATAAGTCAACTGTTACGTGTTTGTCAGTGAGCACTTCTTCAACGTGACATCTAAAAACCAAGGCAAAGGTTATTCCTAGTATTTTTAAATTAAATAAAAAAATAAGAATAATTCTGTCTATAATATTTTATTTTATGGTATTAAACCCCGAGGAGTCACATTTTAATATTACACAGCACTCCCACTGTCACTTCAAGTTAACTTTGATTAGGTTTGTAACCATTCTGAAACAGAGACCACAAACCGCATTACAAAGATCTGCAACATCACACTACAACTCCATTTTCCTGTACCGTGATAGCTCTGCAGAGCAGTTAATGGCAGGTTAAAGCACGCTAGTCCGGTGAAAACTGCAACGTGTAAAGTTTGACCACTGAAACAATCTGTTCTCCCTGGTCTGGTCTGGATCAAATAAACCAAAGTGCAGATATAAAAAGTGCCCTAAGGCATAGATTATAGTCCCCTGTAAGTTCAGACAGCTGAAGACACCACAAATATATAACTGTTACTATTATACAAGCTTCTAGACCAGGTGGAGGCACATTCCATATATTAGCTATAAATCTGGAAGATTTATCGCTCTTTTACCATTCTTGCTTAGACCCCAGTGACCCCTTACATAATCACAGATGCAAAACAAACAGCATGTTGGGAAGCATTTATCTAACAAAGTGTTTTGCAGGTTACCTCTGTGGTGGCCATCTTGTTTTCCCAGTAAAGAGGAAGCCTGCCTCAATTGCAGCTCTTTTATAGGCCAGTCTATATTAAGAAGGCGTGGTCTTTAGAGTATTTAAAGGGAGCAGGAAATGGATTGGGAGCCATTTTGAGAAGTTGTTGTCTGCATGATGTTGGCAAGAGACAATAAAACAATTACTTTAATTAAGATAGAGTGAAGTCTGATGTTTCCTTCACCACCCCTCACTGCATAACAGTTGGTGTCAGAAGTGGGATTTGGTTACGCCTGTGAATGAGGGACAGAACACACTGGATGAGGGGTGTAGGACGTGGAAGAAACCGTTGGACAAGGAAAAACCCCCTTGCTGACATGGAAGAAAGAGAAGGTGGACAAACAATTGAGCCAGGTCCACCACCTGAAGGAGCAATGGCTGATGAGGATGATTTTGAACCAGTAGTACGACCTAAGCAGACTGCCGTTGGTGTCGTGAGTAAAGAACTTTCTGAACCGGATATCTTTGATGAAATTAGAGAATTTATGCGGCATTCCAAAAGAACAGAAGCAATACTGTTTGAACAGATAAAACAACTGAGTGACAATATACCAAGGTTGCAACATGCTGTACATTCTGAATTTCAGCCTTCTGTCCAGAGTGACATTTCTACAGCAGCTGTTTGTCCAAAGCAAGAGGCTGGGCAACTGCCTCCACTATCAGCTGTGCAGCCACCTCACGGAGCCACTGAGCACCAAGCTGAGCTGCCTTCTCCATCTCAACCTCTGCTTGCACAGTCTCAAATACATGTCGTTCAACCTGCTCCAGTGCAGAGAGCAGAAATACGTCGTGGGGGTGAGCCAAGAATACCTGACTTCAGGGAAGGTGAGGATCCTGAAAGTTTTTTTGTACGATTTGAACGCATAGCTAAAACGTGGGGATGGCCGCAAGTTGAATGGGCAGCTAGAGTGGTCACATTATTGACTGGAAAAGCCCTTGAAGCTTATGCTGGCATGGATGAAGAACAGTCTGACTCGTATGAGACCATTAAAGCTGCAGTGTTATCCAAGTTTAATGTAACAGAGGAGACCTACAGATACCGGTTCCGGAGCACCAGTGTACCAGTGGGAGAGAGTGTGCGTGAAACCTACAATCGGATAAAGGGACTATATAAACGATGGATGCGTCCTGACAGTCGGAGCAAAGAAGAGATTGGCGAAACCATTATTTTGGAACAGTTTCTTCGCGTGCTGCAGTCAGACGTCCGCACCTGGGTAAAAGAGAACAACCCAAAGACAGGAGAGGAAGCTGCAGATCTGGCTGAACGTTACCTAGCTGCTCATCGTGAACCTTCTAAATCAAAGATGACTGTGGGGCGATCAAGGTTTGGGGAGGTAAAACCTCCAGGGGTGACTGGTGTTGAGAGCTTTGACACTAGGGGTGGTAAGAAGCCTATACATTGCAGTCAAAGGTACAACCTCATTTGCTATTACTGTCAGCAGCCTGGTCATAAAGCTTCTTTATGTCCCCTAAGAAAACCAAAGTCAGTAGAGTTGTGTGTAGTTCCCTCCACAGGTCTTGAAGGGGAACTTACTGGTGATGGTTTAGTGCCACATAAACATGTGGTAGATGTTTCAATAAATGGCCGAACAGTAAAGGCTCTTGCTGACACTGGTAGCTCACAAACCTTGGTTAAATCTTCTATGTTGAGCAATGTATTACCTAACTTTAACAAACTTGTAAATATTACTTGTGTTCATGGGTGTCAAAAAGATTATCCAACAGCAGATGTCACTATTGAACTTGAGGGCCAAGCATTTATGTTAACTGTAGGAGTGTTGGATCAGTTAGCATATGATGTCATTCTGGGAGAAGACTTACCAATCTTAGACAGTTTGGTTCACAATAACTCTGAAGCCTATTCCTGTGCTGTTGTCACTCGTTCAATGAAAAGGGGTTTAGAACCACTGCCTGATGTAGATGAAGACTTATTTGAAGGAGGGAGTAAACTCAGGAAAACAAAACGACAACGTAGGCAGGAGAAAAATAAAAACAGTGGTAGGGCAAAACTTCCGGAACCAACCTTACCAATATCTCCACCTATTGATCTTCAGTGGGAGTGTCCCAATAATTTTAGAGAAAGACAGGAAAATGATTCATCTTTAAAACCTCTCTTTAAGAAAGCATGCAACATGGATAATGGAAAAGAAAATGATGTAGGGCTTAAAAGTGTAACTGGAGAACCTTTCATAATAAAGGATAAACTTCTGTATCTAGCAGACATGGAGAAACCCAGACTTGTGGTACCAAAAGAGTACCGATCAGTAATCCTGCATTTGGGCCACACTATACCATGGTCAGGACATTTAGGACAGCCAAAGACTTATAATCGTGTTGCTCAATGTTTTTACTGGCCAGGATTGTACAAAGATGTGGTTGACTACTGCAAAACATGTCATGAATGTCAGAAAGTGGCTCCTACCAAAATTTCAGACCGAGCCCCGTTGCAAACATTACCAATAATGGATGTACCTTATGAGAGAATAGCTATGGATATCATAGGTCCTTTACCTAAGAGCAGTAGTGGTCATAAATATGCGTTAGTCATTTGTGATTATGCCACAAGATATCCGGATGTTTATCCACTGCGTTCTCTGCAGGTCAAACACATTGTTCAATGCTTAGTAGACCTTTTTTCCAGAGTTGGCATTCCAAAGGAAATCCTGACAGATCAGGGTACCAGTTTTATGTCACATTTGATAAAGTCTCTTTATGACCAACTTGGTGTAAAAGGTATTCGAACTACTCCCTACCATCCAGAAACAGATGGTCTGGTGGAACGATTTAATGGTACATTAAAGCAAATGTTGAGAAAGTTTGTTGATGATACTGGCAAAGGTTGGGATAAATGGTTGCCTTTTCTGTTATTTGCATACAGAGAAGTACCACAGGCTTCAACTGGTTTCTCCCCTTTTGAGCTGCTCTATGGAAGGCAGGTTAGAGGCCCCCTGGATATGCTGAAGGAGAACTGGGTGGCTGGAGTGGCACCGGGGTCTACTGAAGTGGCTTCGACGATGAACATCATTTCCTACATATTGCAGATGAGAGACAAACTGGAAACATACAGAGAACAGGTTAGAGACCA
Organism: Neolamprologus multifasciatus; assembly: GCF_963576455.1. NCBI lineage: Eukaryota > Metazoa > Chordata > Actinopteri > Cichliformes > Cichlidae > Neolamprologus > Neolamprologus multifasciatus. The sequence continues at coordinate 7,374,294 of NC_140439.1, read as the reverse complement.
TATGCAGAAGGTGCAGCAAAAGCAAAAGGTATGGTATGACAAGCATGCCTGTGAAAGAGAACTAAAGACTGGTCAGAAAGTTTTGGTACTTTTGCCTACTGGACCAAGTAAGTTGCTGGCTAAGTGGCAAGGACCTTATACTGTGGCCAGAAAAACCGGCCCAGTGACATATGAGGTCATTTGTCCAGAGAAACACAAATCAAAGCAACTTCTACATGTAAACTTGTTAAAAGAGTATCATGAAAGAAACGCCCCAGAACCAGGTGTGAAGCAAATCCTGATGGTACAAGATGTTCAGCCTGAAGACAGTGGCATTCTGGAGGTTGGAGAGGCTGAGATGAGCCCATTCAGAGGCATGCCCAAATCTGAAGACCCTCCTGAACATCTGACTGAAGATCAGTGGCAACAGTTGAATGAGGTGAGGCAATCCTTTCCATCTTTGTTCTTAGACACACCGGGGCGAACAAATGTCATAACACATAACATCATCTTGAAAGACACAAAACCTCTTCGTCTTAAGCCTTACAGGATACCAGAACGGATGGTGGAACCATTGAAGAAGGAGGTTCAGATGATGCTGGAACTGGGAGTGATTGAGCCCTCAAGGAGTGAGTGGTCAAACCCCATTGTACTTGTTCCAAAGAAAGACTCCCCTCAGCTACGATTTTGTTCAGACATGAGAAAGCTAAATAGTATTTCCTGTTTTGATTCTTATCCAATGCCACGGATTGATGAGCTACTGGAAAGACTAGGAAAGGCTAGATACATTACAACCTTAGATTTGTGTAAGGGTTACTGGCAAGTGCCCTTAGAGCCATCCTGTAAAGAATACACAGCCTTCCAAATTCCAGGAATGGGCTTATTTCAGTACACTGTGTTGCCCTTTGGTCTTCATGGGGCACCTGCAACTTTTCAAAGGTTGATGGACATTATCCTTAATGGTTGTTCAAAGTTCGCAGCTGCCTACCTGGATGATGTGGTGATTTACAGTGAGTCTTGGGAGGAACACCTGCAGCATCTAAAGGTTGTGATGGCAAAGATCCAGAAGGCTGGTTTGACTTTGAATGTGAGCAAGTGTGCCTGGGCACAAGAAGAGGTGAAGTATCTAGGATACATTGTTGGCCATGGACAAATAAAGCCACAAGTTGAAAAGGTAAAGGCTATACAAACAATTCCCAGACCTAAAACCAAGAAGCAAGTGAGGTCGTTTCTGGGCTTGGTTGGCTGGTATCGGAGGTTTATTCCCCATTTCTCAACCTTGGCAGCCCCTCTTACAGATCTCACGAGAAAACACACTTCTAAAGTGATGTGGAATGACGACTGTGAACAAGCCTTCCATTCTTTAAAGAGACAGATTTCTGAAGCCCCTGTTTTGCAAAACCCGGATTTTTCCAAACCATTTGTTGTACAGGTAGATGCCTCTAATGTTGGACTTGGAGCAGTGCTGGCTCAGGGAGAAGCTGGTGAAGAAAAACCTGTGCTTTTCTTAAGTAAGAAGCTGTTTGACAGGGAGAAAAACTATTCTACAGTAGAAAAAGAAGGACTGGCAATTAAGTGGGCAATTGATTCATTGAAATATTATCTCCTTGGAAGAGAATTTATTCTTCAGACAGATCACCGATCCCTGGTGTGGATGCACTCCAAGCAACATCAAAATGCGAGGATACTGCGCTGGTGCCTAGCCCTCCAGCCATACCAGTTCACCATCCAGCATTGTCCGGGTAAGAACAATCTTATTGCTGACTATCTTTCCCGTTTGCCGGAGATATGTCGACCAGATGGGGGGGGTAGTGAGTAATGTTGGGAAGCATTTATCTAACAAAGTGTTTTGCAGGTTACCTCTGTGGTGGCCATCTTGTTTTCCCAGTAAAGAGGAAGCCTGCCTCAATTGCAGCTCTTTTATAGGCCAGTCTATATTAAGAAGGCGTGGTCTTTAGAGTATTTAAAGGGAGCAGGAAATGGATTGGGAGCCATTTTGAGAAGTTGTTGTCTGCATGTGCATGATGTTGGCAAGAGACAATAAAACAATTACTTTAATTAAGATAGAGTGAAGTCTGATGTTTCCTTCACCACCCCTCACTGCGTAACACAGCACCAGCTGAAGTTAATAAAACTAGGGTCGACCATTTCCCCTTTTTTGAGTAACATCAAAACTTGTTGTGTTTTGTGCAGGGGCATATTCGCTGTTCTGTGCATTTCCAGCCAGAGGGCCGGCGATGTGTCAGGTTCAGGTAAGCACTGTGAGATCAGTGCTGCTGTTTAAATGATCCTTCCTTTCAGACCAGCCAGTTTGGGCATCAATCTCTGTGAATATTCCATTATCATGACAGCTAATGTTACAGAGGACAGAACAATTACTCACAGCGGCCCAGAGTGCATTTCTGTAGCAACGATCCTTATCTTGAACTGTCTCTCCCCTCTCAGCTGCTCTTCTACTGCTGCTATCACCTTCTTCCAGAATGCAATGGCCCCCACCTACACCCTACACCCCACCCGCCCACCACCACCCTTTCACAAGAAGGAAACACTGTAATCTCATTATTGGGGTAATTTAGAGGACAATGTCAGGACTCTGGGGAGAGAGTCGTGTCTGCGCAGCTTTGTAGGTGTGTGTGTGTGTGTGTGTGTGTTAGAGAGAAAGAGGAAGTGAGGAAAAGGAAAAAGAGAGGCTTTACATGATGGTGAACCTAGTAATTTTTTTTAAAGAATAGCACAGACCAAACGTGGCTAAAACACCCCGATTTACTTTTGTTAATACTGCGTTTCTGGGCAAACCACGGGCAAATACTTGCTAAAAAAAACATCCATGTCTTCAGTTCATGCCACCATTAACTTTGCTCACTCAGAAAAAACAGCGTCTCACATTTTTACGCTTTATTGTCAGAATAAATTACGTCTTATCAGCTAATCCATCAATTCCATCCATTTTTAAAAGTATTTAGACAGTATCTATTAAGGAAGTGACTGTGAAGGGAGGAAGTCACATCGAGCTTTTCATTTAAACTTTGGCGATGGAGTGGAAACAGGAGATGGATGCTCCTGCCCAACCAACAGGAGCCACTTTAATTACAATCCCGATATTAACATCAGGAGGAAGTGACGGACACACACAGGGGCCAGCGCTATGTGCATATACACACACACACGCACACAGAAATAAAATCACAACCCAAAGAAGCCATGGGTGGGTTTTTGTATGCGTTGCTGTATTTACGTGTGTGGACATGTGTGGATGTATGTTTTTTTTAAAAAGAAGAAGAAAAAAAAAGGGTAGAGTGCTGAAGGATGTACAACATCTTTCTTTAGCTGAATCCTCACCGCTGGCAAACCTGCAATGCAGCCTGCATGCCAACACACACTCCAACAGCTATTCAGTGGGCTGTAAAATTAAAACGTCCTCTTCCCTTAGAAAACCCTGTTGTTTTGCTTATACGGCACTGTCTTACATAACGGAAATAATAGCTGTCATAATGGCCCCCAACTCAAAAAACCATTTAGGAGGCAGGGGTATGATAGTGGCTGCAGGTAGACGGAAGGAGAGCAGAAGCTCTTGTTGAGGTAAATGGACTCCACTGTGGAGTATCAGCTGCAGAAATACAGAAAACACACGGCACATGAAATTGGACCGAGGACTTTATTAAAAGGGAATCAACAGGGGGTTCATCTGCATGTTCATCTGTGTATCTCTGTGTATTGGGGCAGTGTTGGGGGTGACTATAGTTTTCAGACTGGAGATACTGCAGAGGAGAGGGGTGAACGAGTCAGATCACAGGTGTAAATTATGTACATTATGGGCAGGCAGCTGACAGCAGCTCTATTGAAGTCAACCAGCTGAAACAAATAAAAGGTAGCTGGAGGTCACACAAACCTCCACTCTCACAATCTTCTGCTGCACACAAAGGGGAGAAGATCTGCGTACTCTCTTGGCTCCACAGGGGCCGATATGAGGTGAGGGTCACTTGACTGACGGGCTTATACCAAATCTGATTAATACTGACTGACTATTTGCACTTAAGTTGTAAAAAATTAGATTTTTCATTGCTGTGAGCACCGCAAAGGAAATTCAGCTCATGTGTTTTCGTGGAGCTGAACAGAAACAGAGAGCACAGGAAGTCTCACCTGACTATGTCCATGGCCTGGTAGATGATTTCGGACTGATCCACCGCTATAACCTTTTTGGCCCCAGCTTGTGCAGCAAACATTGATAATATGCCAGTGCCACAGCCCACATCAAGCACCACCTAAAGGATGCAATGGAGTCAAAATGAGAAATTACCCACAAACATGGAAAGTTCTTCACAGTCAAGGGGTTCAAAAACAAACACTTAAACAGGAGCATTTAACAGTGTTTACGATTGATTTCTTCATAATTCTCGTCATGTCCATGCGCTGCTGACCCCAAAAGGTCATCCAACACAATAACAACAGAGATCACGAAGGAAAATGCAATCACGTTACAGCTTTAAGGATAAAAGATTCTAGCCTGTGCAAGTTATTACAAAAGAAAAAATCTAATATAACTGGAAGAAATAAAGACATGATTCTTATTTGGATTTTCAGAAACAGATAAGTCAACCACGTCAAGTCTATGGCGCTGTAATAACTTAACAAAAGACTTTACACTCACTTACTGAAATTGTCAGTTTTAACATTTAACCTCATCAAATTTTCAATTCAATTTTGTTCATATAGAGCCAAACAGCAACAACAGTCATCTCAAGATGCTTTTTATCATACGGCAAGGACCCTAAAATGATACAGAGAAAACCCCAGCAATCAACCAACCCCCTATGAGCAAACACCTGGCAACAGAGGGAAGGAGAAACTCCCTTTTAACAGGAAGAAACATCCAGCAGAATCAGGCTCAGGGAGACAGCCATCTGCTGTGACCAGTAGAAGGTGAGGGGAGGAGACCAGGACAAAAGACAGGCAGTGGAAGAGAGCCAGAGATGAATAATAACTAATGATTAAAATGTGAAAAGAAACATTGCATCATGAGAACCCTGAGCAGCCTCGGCCTACAGCAGTGTAACGAACTAAATGTTATATCAAAAAGGAACGTTTGAAGCCTAATCTTAAAAGTAGAGAAGGTGTCTGTCTCCTGAATTCAAACTGGCAGCTGCTTTCACAGAAGAGGGACCTGAAAGCTGAAGCATCTGCCTCACATTCTACTTTTTAGTACCCACGTTACAACAAGTAAACCAGCACTCTGAGACCAACGTGCTCTAGAGTGGCGAAATGGAACTATGAGGTCTTTAAAATATGATGGGGCCTGATTATTCAAGACCTTGTATGCGAGGAGAAGGATTTTTAACATGGAGCTAATAATGAGAAGGCAGTAATATGCTCACCTGGGCAAAATATGCTCTCTCTCTCTCTCTAGTCCCTGTCAGTACTCTCACTGCATCATTTTGGATCAACTGAAGACTTTTCAGGGAATTTTAGGACAACTACCCACCAGTTTTGGCCAGTGTGGTCAGAAGTGAGCTCACTTTAACCACATTTGACAGTGATGTCAAACAGGCTCTTCTATTGGCAAACTATAATCAGATAGGAACTGATATTACATTACATGGCTACTAATAATCAAACGATTATTAAAAAAAGAAACAAAGAAACAAAAGTTGGGTTTTTTCTTTCGCTGATGTCTTGCTGTTTCAACTTCAAAGACCGCATCAACATCTGGATTACTTAATGAATTCATGTTAAGCATGTTCTAAAGAACTTGCTCAAACTGCTGTTTAAACCCTTATTTTCTCTCAGCTTTTTCGCTCTTTGCATTTTTTAATCACCTCTATTTCAGGTTCCCATTGCTTTCACTTAATTTGTTCTTGTTCATCACCAACTGAGTTAAATGACCGAGACATGGACACAGCGACTACATGCCCCAAATGTCTAATACTGTGTGACTCTGTGTCTCTATTTAAGGAAGCTCCCTGGTTACAATCCTGCAGTCTTTATGGGTTCACAGAGGGTCGCCAACATATTGCTAACACATCAGAACGCAACTCCTCGCTTGATCTGCAACAAGAATATCCTGCTTGGTTCTGTTACCGGTTACTGAAGGAGGAGACGCTTCAACTCTCTGCCGACTGCTTCAGCCTGACAGGGATAATGGACGTTCCCATCAACACATCCTTCCTCCCCCCCTCTACCGCCTCATCACAGCACTAACCAGCAGCGACCCATATAATGGATGGTCATGATACAGGCCACTGCTTCCCACAGCTAAAAGCAATGGAAAAGAGACGGATAGGGTGGGGGGGTGGGGCGGTTAGTTGGAAGGGTTTGTGCAGAGGGGGCGTGTGCTATGGGGTTGGTGGTGGATTGCATGTGTCTGTTATCAGGACTGTGCAGTCCATATTTAGACATGCTAATAAAGTCATAATGTGTTTTAAATCAGACACCGTGGCACATTATTAATGTCTTTTTCTGGAAAATGCACATTCCTGTTAACAGGCTTCAGTGAACATTAAACTGGCTAACTCATACATGTAAACACACATTAATGTGTACACACGCAATTTCATTTGCTTGGATGACTCACCTTATCTCTGAACACTTCAGGGTTGCTGTACATGAAGTCTCGGTAACTCTCCGTGCGTACTTTATCCTGTGGATAGAATATACAAGCTGCTCTTGAATTAAAGCAGGGATTGCTTGTAATCTACAGTCATGTTTATGTTGTAACAAAGCTTTGAATTCAAGGTTGTCTACAAACTTAAAAAATAAGTAAATCCAGGCAAGTAAAGCTTTTTCCATATAGGGGTATATAACAGCAGGTTACAACAGTCTGTGTTGGTTTCCTGAACATTTATGAGCAAAACGCTTGGATAATAACAACTGGAAGGACACTGGAGGTCAGGTCAGGACTCGCTGATTAATCTGCCAATCATATCTGCCCACAAATCCGAGCACCTTCGCTCTGAGGGAAAAGCTATATACGAAATACAGTAACACGGCTTAATACATGTTAGAACAGATATGAATCTGGACTTTTGACTTTGAAAGATTACAAGAAACAGATTTTAGAACCTTCTGTTCATGGAGTTTGGCAGAAGTTAAGCGGTCCCCAAGTACCGATATACCCTTCCGATTTTTCCTGTTTCCATTACCAAAGCTAATAGTAACTCTGATTTTGTTTCTGGAAGAAAACAAGACAATAACTAAATAACAACTAATGCATAAGGATGAAAACTATGATGAATTGTACTGACACTTGAATCAGTACATTTGATGAAAATGTTCTGGAGAGATGAGATCCAATCAGATCTAATTAAGTTGTACATCTAGCTCCCATGCTCCCCGTTTATCATGAAAACAACACAGTGTTGGCTTTTGTGCAGCCATTTCCCTCATTACCAGGTTTCAAAAATATATTTTATTAATTTGGTGAAGAAGTGGCTCTGGTGACTTGCCGAGTGACATCACGGACCGGCCCATCAAACCTAATGAATAACTCTAAAAAGCGAGTTAAGTTGAGCCAAGCCAAGTAGGTACTAATGGAGAAGGGCTAAAAATATCCCAATCAACACAACAAAGTTAGCATTTCATGCCTGATTACTTTAAGATATTTAAGATAGATTTAAGATAATGCCCTTTCGAAACCAAAATTAAATGAAAAACTAAAATGATCAGGAAATACTGAAGATTTTAATCATTCAGATTTTTTGAAAAGCAATCCAGGCTAATGTTGTCTGTGGCCAATTAAAAGTTGTTTTAAAAATTAAACCCTGACACTCATGAAACATGTCACTCTCTTTTACATGACATCTCTCACTCTCTGTCTCTCTTACACACTCACACACACACACAGAGACTGCGTCATAGGTAATTCACTTCATGACAACCTGTGAAACATTCTACTGCAAAGCCCCCCCATCACGTGCTCCTGGCCCCTCCTGATGCTTTGATGGACTTTAAAGCTTGACGCAAAAACATGACGCAAAACTTAACCGTGCTTAGCACCAATCAGGACAGCCAAAAGGATATGGAAGCACTGCGGTAAGTAGAACAGGACTTGAGGAGAGGGAGAACTCTCTCTCACACACACACACACACACACACACAGAGCTTGCTTTCAGGTTTCAGCGTTTCAGGAGTGTAAAAATTAATTTGCACACTTAAAGCTCCGCTATGCAGAGGCATGAGCGCTGCTTCACATGAGAGATCAGCACGTACTGCTGATTTGTCACTTTGGAGCGCTTGTGTCGTCCTCAGTATTAATTCATACATGAAGATGATCGTTTTCATTTATAAGCTATATGAAAATCTTTTAGCCAAGATGCACGCCAATGAACCCGGCTTCATTTCTGTGCCCAGGGGAAATTATTCCAAAGACTGCAAAGAGACCTGCAGGCCTGGTCACTGTGTGTGTGTGTGTGTGTGTGTGTGTTTACACAACTCAGACCTTCAGCATCTCTTCGTGGATGCTGTAATGTCCATAGGAGCTGAAGTAGGCCTCGTCCTCGTCCTCCCGGAGCTCTGCCACAGCGCCCAGGGTGCCAGACCTGCTTGTTTCCGCATTCAGCACCAACCCCTGAGCCAGCACCCTGAAAGAACATCGCACAGATCGCCATTTAACTTCTCTTATTAGCACAAGGGACAAGAGCAGCGACCAGAAAGGAGAACGCACACACAGCCTTCATGCAGGACGAAGCAGTAAATGGAGGAGATGGGGGGCATTCATCTTTCTACCTCTCACCCAAGTCCCCCCCCCTCCCCTCCAAACCCCTCCTCCCCCACAGCTCACCCTTTCTGCAATATTCCCTTATTGCTCCCCTACCTACCTTTCCTCCTCACTTTAACCTCCATGCTGCAGTGGAATTTTCCCTTCCGTTTTTTTTTTAATCTTTTCCCTTCCTCCAAACTTCTTCCACAAGGTACTCTAGTTAATGTTTCTGCAATACTGCGTTCACTGTGTCCCCCTGCTGGTGCTCGGAGAGCAGTGCAAATGCAACGTATTACACTGACTAAACTGCAAGTTCTGAATAATGTATTAAAAAATAAATAAATAAAAGGCCACAATTTAAAACCTAACACAATCACCCTGACATTAATGAAGATGAAACTGCAGAAAAGTCACTGACTTGAGTTTGTGCAGGTCATCCATGGCTCTGGCCAGTGCCTCCTCCGCAGAGCGGGCTCTCTCCTCCGCAGCCTGCGCCCTGTGCACAAGTGCATTATGGGGATCGGCCCCAGATGCCAGGCATGACCTCTCACAGAGCTCCTCAGGGTCTGACAAAAACACAAACAGAGAGATAGATATGTTTGGATGTTAAATGGGGAAAAAGTTTTCCTTTTAAGGACAACTGAGTGAAAACATGAGCGACAACACGTAGTGATCAAGCCTGTGGCATACAATAAGAAGTATGCAGGACATGGCTGTTGTTTTTGCTTAGAGTGTGCATTTTATGTATTTATGTGTTTTTCTTGCATTGATGATACAGACAGAAATAGAGCATAAGTGCAACTATTAAAATAAGCATTAACATAAGCAAGTCAGGACTTTGCAATAGAGCTGACATTTCACATTCTTCTGTGTAATACTGTTAAAGAATCATGCAGAAGAAGCAGTCCTAAAAGACGAGAACCAGCAGATGAAACTGAATATTTTGATACTGTGCTGGGGGACACAACAAACCTTCTGGAAATGGCATGTTATTGATGCGCAATGGTTATTCCAGCAGTTTCCAGTAGCCTTATGCCCTATCATGCAATCATGATAATCACAAATAGTTTATATTTTCGTTGCTGGTGTTGCGGTATGAACAGTGACCAGCAGATTCTCCACTCAACTGAATATCAAAACAGCAGAAACAGCCAGACATGTTCTCTGACCTGTGCATAAAAGCCGCGCTAACAGGACAGAGATCTGTTGATAGAAAATGCAACTACTCAAAAATCAAAAACTAAGATCTGTGTTTTAAAACTGCTTCTGTACCTGTTTGCAGCAGCGGGTCATCCTGAAGGACTGGCTGCAGGAAGTCTTCGCTCTCCCAGGGTAAAGGAGCATCTGGCAACCCATTCAGACTGGATGCTTTACATTTCTATACACACAAAAAATGTATATAGTCATAAATCTGAAAACTCTCAATTTTTTTTAGATATTCATTCTTCACACATAAAAAGCAGAAACATTCACATCCTGATATTTCACAGCATGACGTTCAATTCAGTTTGAAAACAGCACTCACTGTTGACCGTATAAAGTTGATCATTTTTATGTATCCGTAGTCATCTAAATCTAATGAGGGACAGAAAGTTGAGACATTTCATGAGAACAAAACAGCCATCTGCTTCTTTGGTGATGCAGAAAAAAATCAGTATCTACTTACTGTAATTTCTTATTAGATCTACAATGTTGACCTGGTGCTCAGCTGTACAGTGCTGCAGGGTGGCATTTACAGAACTTAGCAACCTGAAAAAAATAAGACAGACAGGAAGACTTGTTTAGTTATAAGCCAGAAAAATCAAAAACTGAATCTTTGATTGTTTTTTTTTTCTTTCATAGTAGAGTAGTAACTTGGGTATCCAGTTATTTTACATAACAGCAAACAAACCTGACTGAAAAAGCAAAAAACACAGAAGACACAGGGTGGAGATTTGTGTCAATAACTACCTTAAAAGCTGGAACCAGTACATACATTACTTTTACAACAATCAGCATAATATTACAATATTTGTCGTGTCAATACTATATCAATACATAGACACCAAATACCATTACTGTATTAAATTAAATTAAATACTGGGAATAATAAGAACAAAGGGGCTCATCTCGTCTGCTAGGAGGCAACCTTTCTGCAAATAGTTATGGTCTGACTCAGACTGACTGTAGTCACTCTCAGAGAGATTGTCGAGTGTTGTCAAATAATTGCTGTGTAATTTACAAATGCAGACAGATTGCCAACATGGTTCCATCTGAATGAGTCTTTGTCAATGAGCACAACTCGAGGGGACACAACACAACTCAGCTGGTTCCATTTTGGTTATATTCCTACAGAACAGGAAGGCTGCTGAGCGCAAACATAATTATTAAATGCAAATTTCTGCTAAATGTGAGTTTCTGTCTATGCATACCACAACAGATATACGACTTCCGTTGATTTATCACAGTGAATTGATGTATTGTCAGAAACAGACTGCATGTAGTTGCCAACTTGACCCTATTCAATTGTCGACTGAGTATCTTATGGCACAATTTATGGCAGGATTAAGTGACAGTGTCGATGTTCTTGACAATCTCGTTTTGCACTGAACAAAAAAAAGTTGCAGTATGTGAGATAACGTCATCTTATTGGACAAAGCAGAGGCCATAATTTTGCATTAGAAAAGGGTGATAAATCTTAAATACTTAAAAAAAAAAAAAAGCAATACTAATGTATTATGGGGCATCTGGTGATTTCCACCTCTACAATGTAGTAGGGTAGCCTTGGAGATATGCAGCAATATGTTGGTGGTTCTTGTTTTGTCTGCTAGTGCAGGTGCTGGGAACTTGAGTACCTGGTTGTGTCTCCAGGTGTATCTGCCACGCGTTGCACTGGTACTACAAGTAACGAGTATGTGCTTGAGACTGACTGAAGCTGAACATAGCTGACAGGCTGCACCCTCCCCTACTCAAAGGTTTAAGCTTTCAGGTGATGGAAGGACATCATATGTTGCACAGCTGAGGTAGTACTCAAAAACAGCTCTTTTGATGGTGAAGCTTGCTGACCACTGACCTAGGTTTGCATAATGTCAAAGGAACTTGTCTTTATTCTGACCATGAGTTATTCGTACTGACACAAAAGTAAATGGTAAATGGACTGATTCTTATATAGCGCTTTTCTACTCTCCCGGAGTACTCAAAGCGCTCTATACAACATGTAACATGTGCACCCACTCATACAAGCACTTCTAAACTCAAGTGCAACTAATAAGCATTCACACACATTCACACTCCGATGAACGCATCGGAGGGCAATTTGGGGTTAGTATCTTGCCCAAGGATATTTGACATGCAGACTGGAGGAGCCAGGAATCGAACCACCAACCAGATCAGTAGCTGATCTGCTCTACCACCTGAGCCACAGCCACCCCAAGTACAATTATTACACATGAATTGAAAGTTTAGGGCCACTTAGTGTGTGCAAGTTATATCTGTAGTGTTTTGTTACACGATCTCTTTTAGGTAAAGCATCTTCAGATCTGAGAAACTCAAAATGCGTGTAAACGTGTCGCCAATCATTCTAAGAAAAGCAGTGACAGACAGGACCAGAGCAGGGTGATCTCACCTGTCACAGAACAAACAGGTAACCGGCTGACTGTCCTCCTCCATCCACCGCCACTGCTCTTCATCATCAACGTCATCATCATCATCACCGTCTGAGAGCTCAGGCATCTCCTCAGCAGCTCCATCGACGTCTGCCAAAGTTAAATCTCATGAGTGTAAACGCAGATGTAAAAGCAGCTGTGTGACGAAACTAGAAACACGATTCTTCACCAAAGTCAATAACACAAATGAGCTAGCTCAAAGAAGAGTATGTGTGTTTGATTAATACAGTTATTTCTCACTCACGTGGGTCTGTGTACTCTGCCATGATGTCGCTTTGAGTCCGGAGGACTTCCTGGTGACGTTTGGTGACGTAAAAAATGGGACGGGCCCATTCCGAAGAAGCACTTCCACAGACAAACCACCAGATGTCGCCAAAGTTTAACTAAGGTAACACGTAAATAACGTGGTTTGTATAATGTTTTGTTGGGTGTTTGCAGGTACATTACAAGCAGGTACATGCACTGGTTTAGGTTAGTTTTAGCTGTGGGTGCTACCAAAGCAGTCAGATTATTGTTATCTGAAACTTTTGAGGTACTTTCTAATGTCAAAATATCCGTTTTTTCATTTTTTTATCCATTTAAATTCAAGGTATATAACTGCAGGAGTGATTATGGCAGCATTATTACACACATGGGTGTTTTTTTTTTACCATAAACAGTGTGACCTCTCTAAACATTAAAACATGACAATAGGCAGAGTGATAAGAAAATCAAACTACTGGGGTAGTGTTATTATGTTTTTGGACCCCATCTGGGCTGTTTAGAGGGTTACAATCATCCCAAGGTTGCAGCATAAGACTAGGTGCTCTGTATTTTAGCTTACTGAATTGCCTGATTTTTGTTTTGTTTTTTTTGATGCATTAAAGGTAATCTTTTGTTTTTGTTTAGTTTTCAGTAGAGGAAGAGTAGGCCCCTTTGAAAGCAACTGGGACACCACTATTAAGGATGCTATTTTGGTTTGCCATGGGACACACCCATTGTTCCAGCACTAAAAAAGGACCGTGGAATCTGAATCTGTGGAGACTCTTTAGTAACACTAACTACAGTGTTGGCAGCAGGGCAGTACCCCCAGATTGATGATTTGTTTGCTTGAATGAATGGAGGACTGAAATTCAGAATTCAAAATTTTTCTCTGTCAAGCTTACTTACAGATCCATGTAGAAGAGCAGTCGTGTGAAATACTGACTAGTATCACACATAAAGGGCTTTTTTTAGATACTGCCTTGTAGCAGTTCTGCTGAGCTCTGCACTGTTCCAGTGAACAATGGATCAAATCCTGAGTGAGTTATTAACAGTGTAGAGTTATCTCAATAATATTCTGCACACTGGAGCAGATGAGGACCAGCACCCGCACAACTTGGATAGAACCTACAAAGAAAGAATATGTCTTGAGTGTCCATGAAGGGAAACAGTCATCTGTGGAATATTTGGGATATGTGATTGATGCTAATTGACTACACACTGCTGCACTGAAACTCACAGCCATTGCTGATGCACTTCCACCTCAAAACATTACTCTGTTGCCAAAATAGAAAATCAAAGAGCTAAATGGATTCTTTCATTAGTGACTCTAGGTGTTTCCCTAAGAGTTTGTCAGATCATTGAGTTATTTTTAAGGGTATTTTGTCCTTCCTTCATTTCTGGACACTTCTGCTCCACAGCCTTTTCTATTTTATTTGTCATTTTAAGTTCTTTACGTTTCTTTTGTCAACTGATGTTCTCTTTTTCAATATATCAGGATAAAAAGGGTATCCCTTTGAGTTTTTTATGGAGCTCTGTAACTTCAGCTTGCAGAGCCAGATTTAACATGCTGAAGAAGAATGAAGTTAAAGGAGAAAAAGAAGCCCTTCTTTTCTCCTTTAACTTCATTCTTCTTCTTCTCCAATGTTTCCTCTTTTGAGAACTTTTACTTCGGCACCTCAAGCTTCATCTGCAGTGGTATTTTAGTTGATAAGAGACTTTGTCTCTGCTTTCAGTCACATGTAATTTACCATATAAGCATTCAGATCTTCTACAATCTCATTGTGCATCTGAATTTCTTGAATCACCAATTTTGGACCTCCTCACAGAGCACTTTGATTTTATTTTGAAGGGAAATACATTATATAGCTGATATTCTGTCTGTTTCTTTTTGCAGAGGAAGTGGGGATATATCGCACTGTGTACATTGAGATATTTAAATAGTTTCTCAATCCAATATACAGAATGAGAAGTTATAATAATAATACCAACTGCTATGGTACTAAGGAGATACAGTCAGCATTTTTCCATTTATGTTTATAAGAACAAAATATTATAATGTAGGTTTGAGTATGGTTAAAGTAAGTTTAATCCAGTAGTTAGTTAGTTAGTTAGTTAGTTAGTTAGTTAGTTAGTTAGTTAGTTAGTTAGTTATTTGGCCGTAGCCTGCATTTGACTTTAAAAAGTTAATGTCAGTGTATATTTGCAAATACAGTCTGCTTTTAATTATTTCATAAATATTTTTCATTCACCAGTTGCCCACATTTTCTCACTTTCCAAACATATCAACCTTATCTGGAAACTCTAAACTCTAAATATGGCAGGGATACAGTCATCTGATGGGACTTTCCTCAGAAGTGGTTGACAGTAAATCTAATCAACCAATAGAGGGCGACAATGATCATGACATGCACTGATTTTTTTTTTTTTTTATCCTTTGTGATTGTAGATTAAATTCAATAGTAAATGCCTTACTGGATATTAAAATCAAAGGAACTTCAAGCCCTGCAGATGGAGCAGTTTTCCCTCAGTGTTAAATGCCATGATGCAGCAGTTCTGCTTTGTTGTTGTTGTTTTCAAATTTGGGCTGACAAATGTAGAAATTTACAAATAAAGATATCGATGACGATGAGTCACTAAATTATGTAGAAATGGTTCAGGCATTGCAGTTTTTTTAAGATCAAGGTGGAGACAGAACAAATGCTTCTTGATGGTATTTGATTCCAGGGGTTGTGTTACAGGGTATGAATAGTTTTAATGTCTTTATTCTGTGTGCTTAATTTTTTGGTTTTATATTATGGTTTTATCCACGTTTCAATAGATTTTGCATGCAAGGTTTTTACTTCCTACCCGCATCTTAATCAAAGAAATTGTCCACACCTGCTCGTGCATAGATGGTGGGAGGTGATGGCAGTCATGTGCAGAAGTGCACAAGCGTGAAGTTGAATGCAAAGGGGCTCTGCCCTGGAAGTGTTGCTGGATATGATGAATGAGGTGGACCAAGTAAGGAGGCTTTTTCCCAGTGAGACACAACTGGTGAAGCGTGATTTCTGTAATGGTGGTTTCAACACTGCGGCATGTGTTGTATAAGTGGGACTAATAGCTTGGGTTTAGTTTTAGTATTTTATTGGCTTGTAAACGTTTAGAAATACTAGATAATAGCTAGTGTAAACTTTTAAATGCTAAACTTGGGTTTGTACTCCTTGGCTACCACTGCCTTTTTTTTCTTTATTATTATTTTTTTTCTTTAGATGCTCTCCTACCAATGGAAAAGGACCCCCCCCCCCCCCTCACAGTTATGTTAACATTAATGTTAGTTTATCTGTTTTCACTGTATATTTCTGTCTACATCTGTCATACATCTGTGTCAATTTTTCTTCTTTTCTGTGACTCCACAAAAAGCAAAGACATCCCAGCCGCTCCTCGTGCTCATGGTGACACACGGTGAAGGAAAACTGTGTATATTTAAACAAAGGTTTGCACCTTAACTGACCACACATAAGCGAGTGCTCATCTAACAAGAGAAACATATATTTGGTTCCCATATCAAGCAAAATCCAGCGATTGATTTATCTCTTTAGTTCAGAAAAAAAATCCCTACAGTTTAATTATTGTTTGAAAAAATAAGCTGCTGTCTGCAGAATAAATGATCACATGTTAGCCATATAGACTACTTATTGCTTTCTGTGCTGGAGGTTTCTGTATATTATGTTATTACCACAGGAGGCTGAAGTTAAAATACAATGACACAGCATAACTCACACTTGTTGGTACTGATGTAATCCTAGATGAGTTGGAGGTTGATACAAGATCTCAAGGAGTAAATTCATTTTAAACGTGTCTGTGATAAAACCATTTTTGTGTACTTGGAATGACAATTCATGAAGAACGAAATGGAAGAAATGTTGACATAAATCTAATTTGTTCTCATTCTCAGTCTGATTCATTAATGAAGGCATCTCCCTGTACATTTTTTTCTCTTGATTCATATTAAGATTTGTTGCCTGACTAAATTATATAATTATTTAAAAAAAAAAAAACAAAAAAAAAAAAAACAATGCAATACATGAAAAAACATGAACATCCCAACAGCAGAGGCTTTATTTCCACAACAATAATTTTTTTACTGATATTTTGGGTCATCACTGTAAAGGGGATCAGTCTCCTTTCCTTTTTTCAGTTCACAAAAGAAGATGGAAAGAGCTGTCTACTTTCTGAACTCTGAGCTTTCTGTTCCAGAACAGCTGATCAAAGTTGGTTCAATCAATTGTCAATCAATTTAGAGTACCTCTGAGGTAAGGGTGTGTAATTCACTTCAGTTTTATTAAATAGTGCCAAATCACAACAATAATCCCTGAATTATCTCTAAAAATATGAAGTTACTGCTCTGCTTATCTCAGCTCTGGTCTTTGTTTTATCTGCCCACCCAAACATAGCAAGCTATTGCCTGGTTTTGTAGCCGTGTCTGTAACGTGCCTGGTGGGTAAGCAGACAATAGTTAATTGGAAAGAGATAGCTTGGTAAAGGTGACAAGGCATTATATTTTGAAATGCTTTTTCTTGCATACTAAGCAGAAACCAGAGTTGGAGGTGGCAGAGCTGACGAGGCTAAAATTAGAAATGAGAACATCAAAGGGACAGGTCAGGTTAAGCAGTTTGGAGACAAAGTTAGAGAAGTAAAATTGAAATGGTTTGGACATGTGCAGGAAGGGATAGTGGATATATTGGATAAAGGATGTTGTAGCTGGAGCTGTGAGGGATGAGGAAAGGAGGAAGACCACAAAGAAGATTCATGGATGTAGTGAGAGGACATGCAGAGGGTTGGTGTGACAGGAGTAATTGCAAGTGATGGGGTGAGATGAAGGCAGATGTGGCGACCCCTAAAGGAAGGAGCTGAAAAGAAGAAAATTAAAGGAGACAGGAGTCCAGGAATTCTGAACTGCTGGGGATATACTGTCTCTTCTTATTCAACCAAATGGAGAAAAAATAACTAGTTGACTCTCCCTTATATGAATAGTGACCCAAAACATACTTTTAAAGTTTTTTTGCACTTTAAAAGTAAAAAGTTCTGTAATACCGAGTCTCAATCATCATCAGTCTGACTGAGCTTCATTTCACCTGCTGATGACAAAATTAAAGGGAGATAGGGAGACCCGCAAACACAAAAACAACTGAAGACATCTGTGACAAAGGCAATTAATCCCATTCTCTGGTGATGTCCAGATGACCTATTAAAAATGAAAACTAAATTATAATTGTTGTTTTGTCCAGTCACATTTAGCCTCTAAAAGAATATGAGACTGTGTATTTAGACTCCCGTTTGGCCTAGAAGCATAGAAAAAGCTGCACCACCTTACACCACCATATGAGTAAATTAGGCTGGAAGCAACCTGATGAAACAGGCTTTTAAGACCCATAAACATATTGTGAACTCCAAACGTTTATAGAGAGATGCATGTGTTTGTCATTATGGACTAATTACTTCAGGGTCATGATGGCAACACACACAAAAGTGCAGGAGGGATTAATGAATGTTTTTCAATTTCAGAGGTAAATTCCCTTTCTTTATGTCACCTTGTGGGTAATTTTAGTCATTTTGGTGGTTTGTTAAAAGGCACACTTGTACAGTAGCCATACAGCAGTTTTTTTTAGATTAAAAGAAAGGAAGAGAAATACCCAACATTCAAGTCTTTATGGGAATTAATATAAAAAGCAAAATCAAAATACTGAGTAGGGGAGACCGGGGATAGTTGTAACATTTTTGACATTTCTGTCTGTAAATTGGAGCTCTTTTAAGGTAGTGGATTCAAAATGTAATGCAAAGTATTTACATGTCTCGGCTATTAAATAGTGCAGCTATTTTCTCTGCAGCACAATTACCCATTGCATGGTATGGCGTCAAACACAAAGAGTGAAATGTTACAATTAACCCCATAGTCTGGGTTAGTTGTAACATATCCTGGGGTGAAATGTAACACAATGAAATAAGGGTACTGACAAAACATTAACATGTAATCTTTGTTTATTCAACACATGAATGCACTTAGAGCCATTTATGTAGCTGTGTGTGTGTGTGACAGAATGCAGAAATCTAGCTTTTGAACATATTCCAACCCCCCAAAAAAGACAAATTCTGGAATTTTCTGCAACTGAATATTTCATTAATTTTGGTTGGTCTTCCTTGAGTTTGGCCTCATTGGCTCAGTGGGCATTATAACCTACAACTTTTGCACCAATTTTGAACATAACAATGAAGCTGAAAAAAATGTAGTTGTTCACCAGCATCGCAATTCCATTACTTTTTATCATGGCTTACCTTGGTGTGGTTTGCAAAGTGCTTCAGAAAGATGAGGAAATCTGTTTCTTGCACCCATCCTGATTTATTTCCACTACCAGTACTTCCTACTGGTCCATCTCTGACACAGTGGTCTGCATAATGTATGTGTGGGAACACAAACAGTGGAGGAATTGTGTTGCCAATGCCATTAACCGCATATACAAAAGCGACCAGTGAACCTCTCTCTGCTGATGTTGTTGCCCCAACTTGTTTAATATAAGTTAAAGTAATAGTGTGGTAAGTTGTAACAACTGCATTATTGTTACAACTAACCCAGACTGTTGCTGTTACAACTGACCCAGACTCCTATTAGCACTAAAGACCTACACAGAATATATCCCCATAGACATACAAATAACATAATTTAAGTTTGATGAGTTTAACTGCAAAGCAGATAATGCTATTAGAAATTGAAATAAAGTAGAAAAACTTACTTTTTGGCATACAAATTACTTTTTTTCGTGTTAAATTGTCTGTGTTTGACAAAATGTGCTGATTTTTCACATGTGGTAGCAGAACTGAATTGGGCATGCACAGGATGAGTCACATCATTTGAAACTTAGCCCTGATTGGAGAAATTGGAAGTGTTACAACTGACCCACGTTACAACTATCCCCGGTCTCCCCTACACATTGAAGTTATTACATATCAAATGTGACAATGAGCCAAAGCACAAAACAGCAAGACTCTAAAACGGTCTAAATTTAATTCAGCTGCCAATAATGTCAAAGTATTCATCTGTGTTTCTGTGACCAAAATGTATACCGACCACCGACTGCTGATCCCAACAAATATGTCTAGTGAACAAATCGTTGTCTGTAAGATGTATTACAGCATTTAGTCACAAGAGGGCGCTGCTGCAACAAAGAGGAAAAGGGGGCGATTCATCCCAAATACAAGCGTTTCACTGGATTTGCATTTAGCTTGAAGTCCATCAAAACGCAATAACGAGGAGGCAAAACCGAAAACTGAGATAGAACTAAGACGTGACAGTGACACCGCTCTGTCACGCATGTTCAAATGAAGTTAGCGTCTCTTAAAAAGGGAAGTGGGGGTATCACCACCTTTATCAACTTCAAATAAATCTGCAACTTTCAATTCTAACACTTGTGAAACGGGTGAACAAAATTCAGTATGCAAAATATATCTGTTAAAGATCACTTTACATATAAAAAATAAACATGTGATATTGCATTGTACTGTTAAAATCAAGAATATGACATTTATTATGCGGCAAAAAGAAAATGTCTATTAAAAAATGCAGGAAAAAGAACAAACACAGATTTTACCTTTCTGTTTCTTGGAAAATACACTGCACTAATAATAGAGGTGTGGAGAAACCCTGGAGTTGTACAAAAGCGCACAAAGAGGTAAACTGGTTTTGTGGATTCATTACATGAAATCAATTAGCGGATCATTTGTTTTTAATAAGCAGTTTTTGCCTGGGGGTCACTGTGGCTCAGGAGGTAGCAGGTCATCTACTAATATTAGAAAGAAATTAGAAATAGAAAAAACTGAGAGAGCAGGTACATGAGACGTGTTGTATAAACTGTCATGAGTACATTTATTGTAAATATGACAATTATGCAGCACCTCCAGTAAAGAAATTGTAATACATGCATCACACATTGGGATCTTGGCGTGTGCAAAGTAAAACCTATGCACACAAGATATCTTTACATTGATCCATACATTCATCCTGCAGATATGGAAACATTTCCCTGAATTAAACACACATAGTTACATTTGTATTATAATTTAACAAACAGGTTAAACGTCATTATCTCAATCTAGTGTTCAGTAAACGTTTACTTTAAGGCAGTGGTTAATATGTTGGAGCACAAATGATGAAGACTGAAAGGCCTGGCACTACTACTTTATCCTTTTTACTGCTTTAAAGACAAAAACCTTTGGATTTCTGACAACTGCAAAACGCCATGATGTTGGTTTGATGGGCATTCGAGGATATAATAACCCTGAAATATGATGACATTTCCTTAAATAAAAAAGAAACTAAAGTTAATATTTATCTTTAAGCAACTTCTCATTCACACCTTTGAGTTTTTTATACTTTTGGAAAGTTACTTGGCTTCAATTTCTTACAAGTTTATAGGAAAATATTGAGACACCCCAAATATTTTTTAAACACAGATGATTTTTTTAGATACAGATGAATTATAGACAACCACCCACTTAGGTTATTCACAGCATCACAGGTGTCTCCTGTCAAATGTAAAGGTTTATGTGTCTCTCTGAAAGTTTGAGTGCAAACTGAACATGCTTTTTCCCACCCCTGTAAATTTCCCGCTCTCTTATTTCCCTGCACTTTTCCCCAGAGTGGCGATGTCTTTATTCTCCAGGATCTCCGTCTTCTGCTCGGGCTGAAGCACAGTGTTTGACACCATTGCTTTGGCCACCTCTTGGATTGGGACAGACATGGATCTATATCCCACAGCAGACACGGCGCTAAAGAACTTCCTCGCCATCCACTCAGCGGGACGACTCTCCTGCCTATCCACCAACAAAACCCTGTGGAGGAGAAGTACAAAAGGTGAGACTGAGATATTGTATTTGGTTAGATCACACTGACTGATGAAATGCCACTTCAACTTCAGAAGAATGAATTTACAAGAGTTTAATTACAGAAAAGTCACACTGTGTCATGTTCATTGTGAGTTTCCCTAAGTTGTTGCCACATTAGCAGAAGTCACACATGACTCTTCTTTTAGAGAATGATCATCCCAGATTTTACTTTTTTATTGTTCTAATCAACTCTATGCAGCCACAGCCCTGTATATTTTCTAGGTAGGTGTTCCTCATCCCTTCAATTCATGTAATTTGCAGCAGCCTATTTACTAGGTATACCTCACTGATACCTGGTTGTACCCGCTTTGGCCTTAAGAGTTAGTTATTATTTTCTAATACAAGGCAGGAAAGGTCCATGATTTCATCTTGTTTATGCGATGAAAAATGTCACAGTAGAAATAAAGACTCATTTTTCCCATCTTCCATTATCCAGCTTTGGTGAGCTTGTGTGAACTAAGGCCTCAGTTTCTGAAACACTCAGACGAGTTTGTACAAACAGCCATGTTCATACTCAATTCACCTTTCGTCCTGTACCTAATAAAGTGGCTTGTGAGTGTATATTTACAGGCTCTGTAACAGCCAGTACAATGTAGTTTCTAAGAAAGAGGGTTTGTTTTGTGATGACTCGTGTAATTTTGGGGGGCTATGTGCTATTTTCAAATAAATTTATGGTTTAAAAAGCACTCCATCCTGCTCCTGTTTACATTTTTTTACACAGCGTCTTGGTTCTTTTTGAAAAGAGGCTCTAAGTGAGATCACTCACCCTGGTCTGTATATGGCGAATCTGTCAAAACCAAGGGCCTCGATGTCTGCCTCTACTTGTCCCTGGAAGAACAGTCATTAATTTTAGGACTCCAAGAAAGTTTAGCTAAGGAAATTTCAGGATGTTAAGTCAATAACATACTTTGACTTTGAGGTAAAGGAAGCCGCTGTTTTTATCTGCTCCCCTGGAAGACTCCAGGTGGAACTGTGTGCAGCCTCCAGCCTTGGCGAGCTCAGCTGATTTTAGAACATAGTCATGATCAACTCTGATGAATCCTTCCTGAAACAGAAGAATGCAGTTAATGAAATAGGACCCCCAAAAAAGATCAACATTTTTTACATTTTAACTTTGGTGATTGTCACTGATGTATATCATTTCCATGTGTATAATATGGGTAAGTATTTTTCATTAGGAGCTCTTAAATAAGTCATTGTAGCCAAATAATACCTCCATGATTTAGAAGTGCTCTGAGAGACATGATATGTAATAACATTGCTGCTTCTAAATTACGTCAAAGCAATGTTTTATAACTTAGTGGCATAAAAGATATTACAAAATAAGCCAGTGTCTATAAAAACAGCCCATGAGCCTTGTCAATTTATTAGCTGTGTTAATGGAAATGTTAGCCAAATTAATGTGGGTGAAACGTCTCAGTTATTGTTACTGTTGAGTCATAGTTACTGTTCACAAACTAAGGTTTGGCTATGGCCGACAGCCACAGTGAAACAGTAAAATCTTATCATTTGGTTGTCAAGTTCCCGTGCTGGATTGAGACCACTCACAGCTCCTGCTTTAGCTCTGGTTGTTCCCAGACAGCAGTATCCAACATCATGGCCCTGGAAGGCAGCAGCATAATCATCAAGCTTCTCAAAGTCGACCACCTCTTGGACCTGGGGCCACAGAAAACAGTGCTTAAGAAAAAAAATTTTTATGGGCCTTATTATTGCAGGTTTGGTCAACTGATCAGCCCACTAACCAGGTTTTCATAAGTTTTGCCCTCAAAGGTGAGCTGCCTCCTTCCAATAAGAGTAATCTTAGAGAAGATATTATGCTCCAGCAGGTCTCGAAGCAACAGCTTGCCAGTTTCCCCTGAAGCGCCTAGGATGAAACAGCTTTTGTTCTGCTGCCTGAAGTTTTCCTCTAGGGTCTTGATGTCCTCAGCCATACTGTTAACAACAGACAGTCATGTAAATATCACGCGTTTAATGCACATGTAAATCTGAACAGTACCGTTTAGCACCTCGGTGGGCAGCTATAATCGAGGGTGAAACAAAGTATTAAATACCGGTTAATAGTGACTACAAGTTATGATTATTTGTGCTAAATTTACGGAAATCAGAAATCGGTGTTAAGGGGACCAAGAGGAAAGATCACTTTAAATTCATGTATTCGTGAATGGAGTTTGGCTTGACCGATCTGACAGTGGCATATTTAGCATGTATGTTACTAAGTACAGCTCGGTTTTGAGTATAAATTCGGCAACGTTAACAAAGACGAGTGCTGTCATTACCTCGTGTATTTAACCGTTTCGGAATCTTCGAAATAATTTAAGGTCGCTGCGATGAAAACAACCAGGACAGTGAAAAATCCTAACGTCTTCCCCAGGGTGGTGCACAGCAGTTTAATAACAGGCATCGCTGATAGCAACGATTAAAGTGCTGCAACACCTCCTGGTTGCTTCATATTTACACAAACGGCTGTCTTCCTGCTTCGTTGATAGGCCGAGGAAGAAATCTGAAACGACAGCGTGCCGCTGGTTAATACACGAAACCAACTCACAGCAGACTGCTAACTTTATGTTTGTATTAAACTGTAGCATGATATATAAGCAAACCAAAGGGACGCTATAAACACGCCTCGCTCCGCTCCACCGCAGACAAGGCTTTACGGACAGCGCATGCGCATGCGCTCTAGAGGTTTGTAATGCATCCAGCCGTTAGTTTGTGCACAATCTTCATCTCCTGAGGTGTGTGTATGTGTGTGTGTGTGTGTGTGTGTGTGTGTGTGTGTTTGTTTGTTTGTTTGTTTGTTGTTGGTTTTGCGACAAACGTGGCTCAGCGTAAGTGTGTCTTTGCATTGCCCCGCACAGTTTATGCTGGAGAAACTGGAGGTGGACTGTTTAAGGGTGTGAAATTCAACGTTTTCAAGCTCTTGGTAAACTAATGTTAATTAGCTGATGCTGATGTTAATCGCATCAGCATCATATTTTTGCTGTGTGTAGCAGAGGGAAGTATCCTGCTGAAAGAGGCCACAGCCAAGGGCAGGAATATCATTTCCATGAAAGGGTGTAGATGCTCTGCAACGTGTCAAAGTACATCCACATGGATGGCAGTACCCAAGGTATCCCAGCAGAACATTGCCCAAAGCAACACCCTGCCTCTGCCGACATGCCTTCTTCCCATTGTGCATCCTGGTGCCAGGCGTTTCCCAGTTAAGTGACACACATGCACGCAGCCATCCACGTGACATTAAAGAAAACATGATTCATCAGACCAGGCCACCACCTTCTTTTGCTCCATGGTCCAGTTCTGATGCTCATGTATCCATTTTTGCTGCTTTATGTACTGAACAAGGACTGGTCTGCGGCTAGTTAGTTAGTTAGTTAAGTTTATTTAATTAAGGACAGCACATAAGACAATGTTATATGATAAAACAATCCAACCGTTGTTCTGTACAAAGGTCTTCTAGCTAAAGGCTAGAAAACCCAGTCCGTGGTTGGACTTTTTTTTTTTTAAATACAGCAGAAATAAAGCTAATCTGTCCACAAATACATGCACACACACACACAGACACGCACACGCAGGGGATACATGGCGATGTATCGTGTTATTCAGCCACAGAAAAGCAGGCTGGTTTACATCAGTGTCCAGAGATTTGTTTTTGTTTCAGCTATTGTTTCACATGGGAATTAAAAACTCTAGGATCTGTTAAACATTTTTATTGCAGATGGTAAACTGTTTCAATAATCTGGGGACCTTTGAGTGAGAATGAGGATTGATCAAATTATGTTTTCTTTTGGTAGTTTGCGGCCTCCATGAGCTACTCTTCTTGGTACTGCTGGCTTTTAGAATCATTCTGCTCCCTAACTCTATAACAAGACCATTGATGCATTTAAAAGTTAGTTTTAAAAAAGAGAAATCCCAAAACTGTATCAAAGCTTAAGAGAATGTGTTTCTCCAGTATTTTACAGTGGTGCCACTTCACGGCTTCTGGTCTAAAACTTTCAGTGCTTGTTTATACATCAGCGTCATGGGGTTTAAAGCAGACTGAGTTGCTCGGCTCCAAACAGTGACACAGTACGAGAGATGACACAGAATCATGCAGATACAAATGATCAGCTTTTCCACATAAACATGATCTTATACAACGGGAACAGTTTATGTTGATCTTAATGGTTCTGGATACTTTCCTGTTTTAAAAGTTTTAAAATTAAGATGGGAACCTAAGATGACACCCAGATATTTAAATTCATCCACTTTTTGGATTTCTCTCTGATCAATCACAATGGAAAAGTTATTCCAGACTTTACACCGGATTGTAAAACACATGAGATCATTTTGTTGCAGTTCAGAGTCAAAGAGGGATTCTTGAAACACTTAGACACTCCCACCATCCCTCTGAGCTAGACCCAGGTTTAATTTAGTTTCTGACCCAGTCGGCTAGCCATGTCAAACTCACTCAAATCCTTCAGCTTCCCCATTTTCATGCTTGTAACACATCAACTCTGAGCACAAAATATTCATTTGCTCTCTAAAATATTCCCCCCATTAACAGAACACCATAAAAGACCAAAAACGGTCAATTAGACCTATATTAGCCCTAGAACAGTAAGCTATACATAGGTAAATGACTATTTAACTGGAGCTGAACACACTTGTAATCGCTCAGTCAGAGTAGCTCATGCTGTTGAAAAACATAGAAAGTTACATAGAAAATATGCTTACAAAATGTTCAACCTCATGTCGTGCCAGTGCTTTAGAGGAAAATTAGGTTAAAAGAAACCTTCACCTCCAAGGACCTGGCATCCACATATGTGGACATCACATTTTGGGTTGTCTATACCAAAATACAAAACTTTGCTCTACAAGGGCCTGATAGCCACTTACAAGGACATTATACTGCCACTGTTCTATCAAAATTTAAAACAAATGTCCTCATATATGGATCTCATTTTTCTCAGAAACAAAAATCAGGTTTAAAAAAATCAGGTAATTCTTTGTTTTTACATTCATCAGCTCCCAATCAGCCAAAATAGTAAAGAGAAATTAAAAATGCAGGCCAAGAAAGAGTTCGGGTCTTAGGAGGTTAAGGCAGAAGAAGAGGGGCAGGGGGAAGATAGGCAGTAAAGGGCCTTGGGGTAGATTTGAACCTATAAGGCTCTGCATTAGCCTTGTAGCATATGGGTCACCTGCTCAACCCATCAGAGCTAAACTAGCTCTCCACTACGTGTATTCTTACATCGGTCAATGGTATTTACACAGCAAGTGCTGTGTATGGTTGGGGGGGGGGGGGGGGGGGGGGTAATTGAAATAGAATACACCAGGTCCAAAAAGTGGAAGTTGTAGGGAAAAGCAACACTTTAGGCTATGGTGAAGAAATCCAGCGTGGTTCCAGAGTTGGACCAAACCTTAAAAAATGTCTTTGCCTTTTATCAGATCTTCACGGGGTTTCATTAGTCAAAACCTCCACACAAAGAAAGCAAGTCCAGTCACATGCAATGAATTCATCAACACCCCATGTTTTTAACACTCCTGCCACTTTGAACACAAGGCATCGACCCAATCTAATAGAATATGATGGAGCCAGGGATGATCCTTTAAAGATGTCAGCAGTAAGAGACAGAAAGAAAAGAGACTGAGGTTGAGAGAAGAGGCCTTAAACTGGCACTCTGCTGAAATGAAATGTCGCCTCTTTGTTCCTTAGCCACGGGTGCTAATTGGAGCTAGCGGCAGGGAAGAAAGCTGCTGCTGGGCTCCTGTCTGTCGCACCTGTTGAGTCATTGTCTCTCACATTGATCAGACAGGAAGTTGGAGTAAGAAGGCTTATGCCTCGGTGGGTGCGTGGCAGAAACGTGGTTCAATTTCCTTTTAGAACTCCGCCGTTGGAGGTGAAAATACCAATGGTGGTCAGTGGTCAATTGCATTTGACCATTGATTTGTCTCTAAAAGGACATATGGATCATAAAGAGTTGGTTTTCCATCAGTCATTTGTTTTACTTTACACTTCAGTTATAGCATTTACCCAACAGTGCGTAACAGGTTTGTTATGCAATGTTAACAAAAACATTTTCGTGCAAGACTAACTTTTACAATAGTTGGTGGGTATGCATTATGATTTATTATGCTCTATGTTATATAATGGCCCCTAGCCATTGATGTCAGTACTTAAATTAATTTTTTTATTTTGACTTTAGATGAAGGTGGAAAATTTGGTTGGCCAGAAATATTTAAAGGCTTTTTGGCTTATGCAGTTAGGAAACTACAGTTTTCACCTCATATACATTTTATTTGTGTTCAAAATGAGATATAATATAACTGTTTGAGCCTGCAGGTGTCACACAAAACATCTGCAATGCTTACATCAAACTGAACTTTTCTGAAGTCTGCCAACACTTCAGCTTCAGAGTGCAATTTAAACATCTTAAAAAGTAATCTTCTGCAGAAAATACACTGTTTTAAAAGGTTCATTTCAAAGTGTTAACTGCTGACATATGATTGAACCCCTGGACACCAAACTAAAATGAACATATCTAATTATAGATAAGATTTTGTGTACGTGTGTATTGTCTGACATTTATATTTCTTTGAAGCAAATAAAATGAGTGATACAACCAATTAAGGCAAATAAAAAGCGCATACATGCATGCCTGCATATACACGTCACATACAGACACACACACACACACACAATCTGTACACCACCACGGCTTAAGGCTTAAGGCCCGAGTTCCACAGACTCTGGAGTGTGATGCTAATGATGGTAATTAATGGAGCCTGACAGCACAATCTGCTGCCCATTGTCTCTCAATAAACAGCTTTACAGTCCACATGAGCCTCAGAGGGGATGGGAGTTTTAAGCTGAGAGCTGAGACAGTGAGAGCAGGAGGCAGCCAGAGTGGAGGGTCGGACCTCAGGGGACAGCGCTCAAACTGAAGTGGGGGATTAGCTCAATTAGAAAGGCACTGTCTAATCAAGATGGAGGGTTCAGTGATATATATGGTGCGTCTGTGAGGGAGAAATGTGAGCGAAGCTCCATCATTAAAGCCGACTGTTGCCATCAGATGTTGCGGCGTCTAATAATGTTAACAGTAGTGAAAAAATGTGTCTTTTGTCTTTTTGCTGACCTTACGTTCATTTGTTGCCATACATTTCAATGGGAAATCATCTCCACTGTGTTCTGTGGTCCAAATGATAATATATCCATGAATACTTTAGGATGCCTAAAGTGACCTTGTTACTGGTCAGTGTCATTAGTTAAAAAAAATCATATGAATTTTTTTTCTCCCCACTTGATTCATTGATTTTATTAATTGACAGTGTTTTGTCACTACACATGTTTTGCACTTTTGGCATAATAAAGACATATACACTTCACTGCACTATATATAAAAACATAAAAACATATATGTAGTACAGAGAATTCATTGTGCAGAAGTTATTCTGCGCAATGCAAAAAAGTTTTCCCCTTGCAGTTCCATCTAAGCAAGAAAAGCATGTGTTTTCTGAACTAAAATCCCTGTAAATATGTAGAGAAGATATAAAATATAACAAAAATCAAGTCACACAAAAACAGCCTATGTTTTACAAATTTTACAGAGTGCATCGAAATTAAAAAAGAGAAGGTTTAACTTTAAAAGCTTAAAAGGTCGGACCTGCCGTCAAATCATCTGATCAGTTTTAATTTTTAAGAATAATGGCATAGAAAGATAAAGGCCCAGTCTTCTTCAGGCTTGGCTTTGTTGCAGGCTCAGACATTAGCAATATGCTTGAGCCAAATCAAGGTATCAGCTGGACTCAGAGGAGCTTTCCTGCTCAAAGAGCCACAGCTAAGCAGCAATGACACCTGCTTTTTCCTTCTTTACGGAACAATGAGCTCATTAGAAGAGCAAACAGATTATCTGTGTTTTTCAATAGATGATCCTGAGGAGTCTGGGGGACCTAGCAGCTCCCAGCATGTAGAGTTAAGATTGCCCATGCACATCTGGCTGACCTGCTGGTTTCTGCTGTCTTAAAACTGTATATCTTTACTTTGCATCTTTTTGCACTTAAATAAGACAAATCGCAAAATATATTATCTTCTCTGAAAACAGACTTTACAGTATGAAATCTAGGTTTAAACAAGATGCTGTGACATAAAGAACATGATTTATCTGGACCTTTGAACATCAAAGTGTCTCACATTGCTTGAAGCACGAGGCCATGTTTCCAAGTCTGCCAGTGCTGAACCTGAATGTTAACAGCGAAGTTATGAGGTAACTGCCAAAAGGGTCTGAGCTTTTGGCTAATTAACCTGAGAGGTTTTGCATCTGCCTGTCTGTCAGGGTTTGCTGGAAAAAAATAACAAATAGTGGACTGTATGCATGCGTGCGTGTAGCATAAACAGAGCCATGAGCAGCGATTGCATTCATTTTCATAATGTTTTTAGCCTATATTGTATTGTTTCAACAATACAGTTGAAACAATATAGTATATATAGTAAGCATTCATTTAGCTAATAATTAATAATAACATTTTTCAAATAATAAACAAATGGTGCTATTGCCATATGCTGGGATTGAGACGTCATAAAGAGACATAAAAAGGCAGAAAGGTGCAGAAAGACAGTCCTATGATTTTTTTTAAAGACATAATTTTCGATACTTTAAAGAGCAAGGCTGATACCAAATGCACTTTTATTTTTATTTCCAATTTTATTTTCAGGTTATATTATTTATTTCAGATTTTTTTTTTTGTCAGTAATCTGCTGATATGCTGTATTGTGCCTTTTGGTCAACATTTCCTAAAAGTTGTTTCCTTACCAAGTGTTTTCTGCTGCCTTTGTTTGAATGGATGTGTATTGGCCTTTGAGCCCATTTCACGAGTCTGGCTTTGTTAAAGTCAGACAGCTAACTGGAAGGGCCTTCCTTTTCCCTTGTTGCACGTATATTAGCTAGGGTTTACTAACCTTTTTCCAATATTTAATGCATTCCAAATGTATAATTAATTGAGATGTGGATTTATTTGAGTGTCTAACCTCCAGAACTCACTGAAATAGCAAATGGTAATTGACTGTCACTGACATTTTCTCCTTGCCTTTTTTTTCCTCAATATTAGTTAACATGAAAAAGACAGATGATCATAGGATGGGATTTTTCCCAGGAGAAAATTAAACTTGAAACTGTTAAATCTGTATGGTCTTGTATGTAATAATAGCATAATACACCAAAGCCTCTTAGAGGATATCTGTGTTTGGCTTTGAGTTTTCACTATCAGATCTATTTGCTGTCTTAAATCTCCCTTTTGTGGCAGGACGGATGAAGCCTAATGACTCCTTTGAACTGCCGACATCCCCGGCAGATTGGATTCGGGAATGTCAGCCAACTAACCTTTAGTCGCTTTCCCACATGAAGCAACAGTGAAGGGCACGTAATACCTATCTTTCGATTCCTGTCCCTCTCCTGTATTCGTAATCAGTTAATTATTTTGTATATCACACACGCAGACATGAGGCTTTTATGGTAATGAGCCTATTGAGCTAGCCTACCACATTTTTAATGTTTTGTACAAATTACAACTTTATCTTTGGAAGAGAAAATACAAAGTCGCCAAATAGTTGCAGGTGATGTGATTTTCAACTTCTTTTGAACCTTGTAGGATTGTATTTGCTTAAACTACATGATCACTAATAAAACATGTTATCTTGACATAGTCATGCTTTTAAAAGCAGCGCCATGAATGAAATTCAACCTTGTATTTGCACACTGTCGTATATCCAAAAATTCATTCATCCCCAAAATTACACTTAATAATAATAATAATAATGGATTGCATTTATATAGCGCTTTTCAAGGCACCCAAAGCGCTTGTCCAATTCAGGGTCGAAATCACTATTCACAACAATTTAAAACTATGTGTAATGGGCTGCTCCCATACATTTATATTCATAGACTAGACTAGACTATATGCATATATATTCCTTTACATATCAGTACTGCAATTTAAATGAAGGGTCTGGTCATGTAGTAAGATGATAGAAATCTCCAGGTTAGACAAAACTTACTTGGAAATAAAAAGTTAGAATAGTAAAAGTCACAAATATGATCCAAATTCTATGCATCCATCATGTTCCCTTTTTCAGTTTTAACCTACTGCAGTTACTGTAGTGTGCATAAGCTTTGTGATTGGTGGTTTTTCCAGGTGCACTCACTTCAGAGTTGTCTTCAAAGTGACTCATGCTTTACCAAACTCGTGCTGTCAAACTCTGTCCTCCCCTCTGTTTCTCTATCTTAGCGTCTTATAAAACTGCCTGAATTTCTCCTTTGGATGGGCCATGCTGTCTTGTGGTGGTTTAAAGGGAGGGAAAAAGGGAGATCATGCTGGATCATGGCAGACCCACCACAGCACAGAGACCTCCCTGCCGATGAGCAAACACCACGACAAATGGCAGAGCTAGCTGGACAATCACTTGCTGAATGGAAGCTAATTAGCTGGAGTCTAATGCCAGTTTACTAACACCTGTATTAGCGTGCTCGCTCAGCAGGGAGTAAGGGCTGGCCAACAAGTGCTAATCCCTCATAAGCCCAAAGTACTCCTCCCAAACAGTGGCATTAACATATACTTCTCAAGCCAGCTGTTGCTAACCTGAACCCAAAAGAGATAGCTTCAGCAGTGATGTACTGCTAAGAGGAGGGGAAAGATGTTAAATGGTCAATAACGGGTTACCTTAGCATTCCTGTAGACATCCCCCACCCCCAAAATGCTGTGGACCACAAGTTATCCCCTTTTTTTGGAATTTCCCCCACATCTCTCAAACCTATATTTTTCAGTCGCTTGGCTTCCTTGGCTGTCTTGCACTCTCCCATCCTCTCCCACTGCATGGGTGGTGGGCTGATTACCCAGTAGCCATGTGTGTATCAAGGCGAGAGCGAAGCCAATGTGTGTGTAAGGGATTAGTGAGCTTTAGCATTAACATCATGACTGGACTGGCTACATTCCCTCACTGCACTAATAATTTGAGGGGAGGAGAAAGCGGCTGGTCCATTAGTTCACTCTGTTTGCCCAAGAGTAGGCCGACTCTGATCCCCTAATTTCTCTCACCGATTCCAAGAGGAGCTCTAGCTTTTGTGACAGAGGGATGCAAAGATAAAGGATGGGACTGAGGGGCACATTGATTCAGAGATCACCATCCTTGGGACATTCTGTGCACTTACCAAACTAATCAGTGTGTGTAAACACAGCGAGAGATGTTGAGAGTTGGCGGCTAAAAGACTGGGGTCTCTGAGGTTGATTAGGAAGACCTGTTGATGGACCACACTCAGTGTTGGTGTCCTCTGATCTGCAGACATCATGCAGAAAAACTGTGAGCCCCTTGGCTCACGTGTCACACTAGTTCTGACTGTGGGTGGCTCCAAGTGGGCCTGTTGTGGCCTCTGGTGCGCTTACAAAGTGTTAGCAGATCAGGACGCTTCTCTCAAAGTCCTTTTTTTAAAAAAAAATGTTCCTTGCATGCTTTTCAGTTTGTAAGAAAGCAGGGGTAAGATTATTGCGAGAAATCTGTTTTGGACAATATGTGCATCCCCTGACTTGTGTGTGCATAGGAAACCAGACACGTTTCCATGTAGTAATACTGAGACAGTGGAGTTTTTTGTACAAATTGTCCAGCTTTTTTGTTGTAGAACTCTCCATCATTGTAAAAAGGCATCTGTAAACCTGGTCTAACCTTGTCTGTTTCCCTCTGAGGTTAAAATATAAAATCATTTTCAGCACTCACATAAAATCCCACGTTTGACCATACACTAATAACTAGTGACAATTTCTGAATCATTATATTTCACAAAAATCCAGAAATAAAACACAATATTTTTAACATGAAATTCTTGTAACATAGAAGGAAAAAAAATGCTATTGTTGCTCAACTTTCATGTTGAATCGAGCAAACGGAAATATTAACAGATAGTCTAATTTAAATTAAACAAACTTCTGGAGTATTCAGATGCTACTTTTGATGGTACAAAGGGCCGGTGAAAATTTCTGGCTTTTAGCTTTAATAGTTTTTGAGATGTTCCTGTTCAACCATTACTTCAGATTTCAATGTGTGAAAAAATGACCCAAAGATGGGTCAACGGCCAATTAAAAAAAAAAAAAAAAATCACAGCATTTATTATATATGTTCAAACTTTGGACCGTAAAATGTTTGTGCAAATCAAAAAGAAGAAAGAAGAAAATAATCTAAAAGTTTGCTTATATCAGATGGATATATAATGGAGTATTTGTTTTTACCTAATTGCTTAAAAATGTGAGTTTCCCAAGCAAACAGAGAGGCAATAGGAAATGACATCATAAAGCTGTTTACTACTGAATTTAGAGAGCTTATTTTGAATGTCACAAGAAAAGGACATTATACTAGTTTGTAAAATTTAGCATAGTATCCCAGCATGCAATGTCACACATCATAGTTGGTTCCTGCAACAAAGCTGTCCCTATACAAACACAAAAAATGTTCCAAATGTTGGGTGCAGATTTTGTATCCATCATAATTGAGCTTATCAAATGGCTGTTTAATAAGCAGAAACATTTTTAAATCTGTCCAGAATTTCTCACACACCTGCGTTACTTTTATATGGTTAGATGTAATCTAAGAAAAACAGCAAAGTGAAGATTTTAGCTTTTGTAAGGAACACAGAAAATGAAGCAAACATAAAATCAGTTTTGACAAAGGGGGCTTGTATTAGAATATCCCATCAATCATCAGACCCTAAGCTGCATCCCAAGGGAATATTCTTCTGTTAGCACACTATGACTCAACATCATCTTCATTTTAAGTGGACATCAGTTCAGATGTCAGTATCAATTCCCCAAAGGCACAACCTCTACTAATACCCCTCACAGCCAATTAGGCGAAGTAATGGTAGCAAACCTTCAATGGGAAAGCACAGTAGCTGGTTGAACCTACACATGCTACCCTACTAGCCACTGTCAGTGGGGACAGGGGCTAATGGGCAATCACAGGGGGGCTTATGTTGCAAATCAGCACAGATCCACAGGACTCTGCTGGGGATTCCTGTCCAGTGTTGCCTGATTCTGAAGCTTATGATCCAGTAATGGGTGCTTTGGTGGATATGTGAGGGATCCTAAGGGAATATGATGTTAAACTGGCTCAGGCGTCCTCAGGCTGAAAGGCTCTTTGATAGGCAAAGTAGTTGGGCAAAGAGAACATTGAGAAACAGGTCCCAGCTGATAGGATATGTCACTACTAACTTGTACTGAAGCAGATGACCCCTTGCTAACACAGCTCACAGAGACAACCCTTTCAGTCTTGTCAGTGATAATATGTTAAATGTTTGCCAAACCTGGAGTTATCTGAATTAAAACTCTGATCTGCTTTGCACGATATTTGAACAGATTTGAATTACCTGAAACTAATATGTAAACTGATGCGGCAGGGACTGAAAAAGCTTCAGCAGCTTTGTCCACATTCCCCTCTCAACTGTTGCAAAGCCTGTAATAGTACTGATGCTGAAAATATATAACTGGTACAGTTTTGAGGACAATTGTGCCTCCCTTTCTGGTTTGTCTGTTTGTTTGCAAGATGCTTTTGTGATTGGGCTTAAATGTGTTGATCAGTTTGTTTTCATCCTAATTAGCAGTTAATTTGATGTTACTTTGATATTATTACGATATTTTGCCATTATTTACAGTGCAAATGGATAATGATGAACTGGTACTTATGTAGTGCCTTTCTACTACAGTCTCATTCACCCAATCACACACAGAGTCATAACATGCTTTTGCCTATACCTAAGCAGTTTTACCTAACATTCTGACTCACAGTCCGATGGATGCATCAGGGGCAACATGGCATTCAGTATCTTGCCCAAGGATATGTCAACACATGCACAGGAGAAGCTGGGGTGAGATCGACCTGATAAGCAGATGACCCACCCTAGCACCTGAGCCACTGCCAGTCATTGACCCTAAGCATATGGCAAAAGTAACCCAATAGTTTCTTAGGGCAAAGAAATGTGTTTTTCTTCAGCTGTCAAGTCAGTCAGTGAGGATAAAACCAAATGCAGAGAGACCCACAAACAAGCAGCATCTGAAGGTGGCTGCAGTCAAGGCCTAAGAGGGCAACTCAAGGGGGAAACGCAATGTTTTGTAATGTCCATGGCTTCTTAATGTTACACTCCAGTGTGGCAGTGAACAGAGACAACATTAAAAAGTGACAAAGTGGCTCACATACAATCTCACACACAAAACCAGACTGTTTAGATCATGTGCTTTTTGCAAGGAAAGTTTGAAAGCTTTCAATTATGGATGTCAAATATCTTGACAGTTTTGATGTGGCAGGCTTAATAAATAAATATACACAAATGATAATATAAAAATGGAAAAGATGCTGAGTTTAAAAGTATGACTGTCCTCTCACTGTCTGCATGATCACATGAAACTTTCCAGAGTATTCAGGTGTTCCCTTGTTCCCTCTAAAAAACAAACAAAAAATGATGCACTGGAATTGAGGAGCTGATCACCTTTCACAGCTTATGTTTTTTTATCACTATTATTACACTGGGCCTATCGGTCTGCTGCTGGTGTAACATGTGTTATAAATATATAAAAAAGGAGGTTTAGGCTGACTCACAGGAGTTTATTCTGTGTGTTCAACGCGTCAGCCGATGGGTGGATGTGTAGTTAGTGAAGAATGGTGAAAGCAGGTGGTGTGACTAAAGCGAGGACTGGGGCCGAATTAGGCGGATGCAGGCTTTAGCTGAGGGAGGAGGAGATGGGACAGGGGTGTCACCAGTCGGCAGGGCCTGTCCGAAGCAGCCCAGTGCACCACACCCACCCAACTGTTCCTTTTTCAGCACCCTTCTGCCCATTTCCCCCTGTCTCCTTCTCTCACTCTCTCCGTCTCGCTTTATCTCTCTCCTCCTTTTTCTTTTCTTTTCAAAATGCATTGTTAACAAAACGGTTTACAAACCCTGGCTGGTACATTATCCACGACCGCCTCCTGCGGGATTGATTTAGGCAAATGGATTCAGAAAGGGAGGGAGGGGTGGAGAGAGAGGGGGTTTGCATGGAAAGGATGGAAAAGTAGAAAGTGAAAAGGGGTGTGTTCCTTCATGCAGCAGCTTTACAAAACCACCACATGGGCCACGCTAAATATTCTTTTTCTCTCACGTTTTGAAAAGCCATACATTAAACGCTCATTATACAGCCTTTATGTGCAAAGGGAGGCTCCGTCTGTGTGAGGGCAGAGCGGCCGAGGATGGACTATGATCTCTCTGCATATGCATGCATGGAGCATCTTTAGAGGCTTTCTGACATGTATGATATCATCATGACCGAGAGATTTGACTTTCATATAGCCTGAAATCAGAAAAGGGAGGGGTGTGTATGTTGCAAGGCAAATTTTTTACGGTGTGAGTCATATAGCATGTGATGTTTAATAAAGTTGACTTTTCAGGCCTCTGTGCTCTCTCTTAAGTTGTCAGGATTAGAGCATTTGGCAATCAAAGAAGTCTCAAACTTTAAAGTGTGTTTAAATGTTTCAGATCTAAGTGGGAAGACTGAAAAATATAACAGAGAAACTATCGGCTTTGTCTGGTTTTATTTGTTTAAAAAATGTGATAAGCTCATAAGTTAGACTGTTGGTCTTCGCTGACTCTTTAACCTTAGACATGCTCAAAAGAGCACAGTTTAGCAATGCGGGATGCTTTCCCACCTTAACTTTTCATTTGACTTTTTAACTGTATCATTTTGCTTTCAGCCCAACTTTCACAGTCCTCTTTTCCCTTTTTCCAACAATAGGAATCTTTTTCTAGGGGTGCTAGAGGTGTGTGCACGAAGAGGGAGGGGGGGCAAAGGTTGAACCGGGCATCCCATCATGATAAATCACTGGTTAATGAGGAGTCTATTGTGTCCTCACACATTGTACCCCCCCTTCACCCTTCACCCTCCTCCCCCTCCACCACCACCTCCTCCTTGTGTCCCTTAGACCGCTACCTTCGGGTTGTTAAGCTGACACAGATAATGAACTGGCTGCTTTGAACTGTCCTCACAATATTGACTGGTTGCACACAGCAGATGTCTCCCTGGCAGAAAGCAACTGGTAAAAGCACATTAGGTTAACAAAGAGAGCTTTGCTTTGGAGGGGTGGAGACCGCTGAGGAGGTGGCAGAGGGGTCTGTGTGGGTGTGTTGCGGGGTGAGGGGATGGACGGATGGGTGGGGCAGAGGGCAAGCTTTTGAGTTGACAGATCTGGAGGATTATATCAAAACAACACAGTTGCCGATTATGGGACGAAGAGAAGAAGCAACAAAGACACGAGGATGTGTTTTGAGAGAGAATATCTTCACAAGCTTGTGTCATGTTATGAGTCTCCTTTGTATAATAATCTCTTTTTGACTTGTAAAGTTTGTTCTCCAGTGTATACAACAAAAAAAAAGCAGCAAAAAAGTAAAATGAGTAACTGCTCATTTTTATTTGCAGCAACACTGTGAGTTGGAGGACTGGTGTGTACGTAAAATGTAACTATAACTAAGATGTTTCATGGGAATATTTTTCATAAAGTTCCTAAAGTTTTAGACAGCCTTTATTTTTTAGATTTATCAAGCTACATTATGACTAGATGGTCATGGAGTTTTAGTATGTTCTGATTTGAAAAGTCTCCTCTGTTCTTTACCAGCACAAATAATTCATTATGCATTAGTGCAGGCTGGAAGAGAGCCTAAAGTCTAGCATTATGGCTTCTAAAGTCATTAGTTTG
This sequence comes from Neolamprologus multifasciatus, assembly GCF_963576455.1. Classification (NCBI taxonomy): domain Eukaryota; kingdom Metazoa; phylum Chordata; class Actinopteri; order Cichliformes; family Cichlidae; genus Neolamprologus; species Neolamprologus multifasciatus. Next base: position 7,336,091 of record NC_140439.1, on the reverse strand, counting down.
TTAGTTTTTAATGAAAGCATGCAAAATGTTGGATATGGTGCCTCTAAAAGAATCATCTTTGGCAGCGACGTGTTCAATTTGTCCACAGATAACAAAATGATTAACTTTATTTTCACTCTCCCTTCTGTTATTGTTCCGCAAATGCAGCACGGCCTGTGAGCTGACTGGTTTCTTTCTGGCAGTGGGACGGGTGTCTAATGGGTCAATAATAAGCCGTGACTAACCGTCTCCCTGAGGAGCAGCTCGACCAGACACACACTCGCAGAAAAGCAGCAGAAAGGTATGAGCCACCAACACTGATTACCATATAATTGCAGCTATTGTATTTGACATGGAGAATTAGCAGCCCGCTAGGTGGCTAACTGGCCTTTTATTCAGCTCGGGACTGGACAAAAAACAAAACAAAAAAACCCAAAACACCCACACACAGACAGATGCACATCCCATAAGATGCAATATGCATTTATGTTCACACAATTAAATATCACTCTGTGTGAATGTCCCATTTCCACATCTTGCCTGGAGAGTCTTATGATGTTTTGGGTTTTTTTCAGCCATGAAGATGAGAGTTTCATACAGATTTCCACAAAGTAGATGTTTCAGGTTTTCAAATGGCAGTGTGTCGATGATGAATATAATTCAAGGCAATGATTCTGTAAAGGCAATGTCTAGGAATTTGTGTTTCTTCCACTGACTCGTAATCTTTTCTGATTCTTTTAAAGACCGAACTTCGCTTTAACCATCGAAGTTCAAGGTGCTGTGTTCATGCACACTGGATAATCTGCAATGACCTATTCAAAGTCCTCCTTTCCTCTTTGAAAATTACACACGCCGCTAGGTTGTGAAGTTGTGAGCTTATCCCACAAGGAACCACGTCCGCAGACTTTGAGGCGCAGAGCAATTTGATGTGGTTCCTGGCATACAAGTCAAGAGGGTTAACAAGACCCACCGCCATGGAGTCCCCCTTCAACCCACGTGTGGCTAAACGATCACTTCCCTGCACGTCTCGCATTGCAACAAATCTCCTTTCATGATCACTTTTCACTCTTTCGCTTTCTTGCCTGACTGGCTCCTTTTAAACTGAGAGGGAGAGGAGAGGGAGTCAGGGAGAGAATTTCTTTCCCTCTTAAAGGTTTTGTGTGAGGACGGCTGAGTGAGCGTCCATTATAGAAAAGGCCCAGACCACCACTGGATGACCCTGCTAGGAGCGACAAAACCCAATTGGTCACGGCCGCCAGCAGCTAATGGGCCAGAGAGGAATACCACTGGGTGGGTAATGACTGTATTCTATGCCTTTCTATTTACGCCCTCCTGGTGCCCTCACACACACCCCCACCTTACCCCAGTGGCCACCAGCCCCGTGCCCTCTCCGTACCTTTCCTTCCAACTCTGAGTGCTCCCCTGGTCTTCTCCTGGTGTCATCTACACAATGTTTGTAATTTCTGTCTGTGTTATGCACTTGGCAACAGATGCTGTCGACAGATCAGGGAGAAAGGATCACGGGACCATATGTTGGGATAAGTGATGCTCCTCCTGCTTTTCCCAGAGCTCGATAGAGGAGGCTGTGTTAGAGAAAGTGGGACTTTCTGGTATATGGAACGTGAAAACTTAACAGAGAACAAAGTTCTTTTATTAAAAACAATGGGAACTAAACATCTATCTGGCTTATCATTTATTCTACTCAGTCTCAATACTCATCTTTCGACTGTACCAAAAACTGACCAGCTTTGATGACACTGGGGTTTCAGCCCTGTTTTCTGGGTATACACCCTCTCAGGGTAAGAGGATTCCTCTTCCTGTATTTAATTCAGGCAATCAATATAAACTGAAAGTTGGAGAAATGGAGCAAAGCTACTTTAGGCAGGTGACTTGAGCTGCAGTGCACCATACATGCTTGCACACCTCACTTATGCCATAGATCCACATATCCTCCTAATCTGGTGATCCCATCTCTCCCCATCACATGTCTGTGCTGATGCCTATTTCAGCCCAGGCGTCCACCTGTAGGTTCCAGGGAAAGGCTTACTCCTCACTCCCCAGTTTCTTATGTGCGTAGAGCCATGAGCTTAAAGTCTAGATGCCAGGGTTTTTGTGTGGGTGATGTGCTACAGCTAACAGATTTCAATATTTAAACAGTCCAGTCTAGTGTGAAAGCTTATCAGGCACCAAGCGTGTGCAAAGCAGCATTTCTACTAACATTATATGGTGAGGGGCAATATTACTGTGATAGTTTTCCTTATTTCATGTTTCGGCCATATACTCTTAACCATCCTTTAAACATAGCATAGGAGTAATAATTCCCCAAAGTTATCCTCAGTGGTTCTTCCATGTCTGTGATTGTTGCAGAAATACTACATTAATTACTGTAAAACATTGATATTGAACAGTACTGTTTTGGCCCATGGAGTTGATTCATACAGCTAATATACAGAGTTTACAGTTATTCCAGGAAAAAATGACAAGAAGTTTGGTTTTAAAAAGTAATTCCACTCCATTTTTCAACGTAGGAGTCAAAGGTCCAGTCAAGACAAACATTTCAAGTCATACTTTGGCCTCTCAGCACAACACACAGTACGGTATTCATTTTAATTTAGTTTAGATGATATATAGCGCCGAGTCACAAAAGCCAGGGCACTTCATATACTATATTTGTTTTATTGAAGTTAATTTATTCTACTGTGTAACTTTCTATTTTTAAAATATTTATTAGAACAAAGTTTTGTAGAATTATCAAGTGTTAAATTTTCAGTCTATGAGCTAATTCAGAACATTCAGAAAAATGTTCAACTGCTTCATCAGTTCTCCAAGTCATATCTGCCACCACATTTCAAATGATCTCATCTAAACATGTCCAAAGTTTTAGTCCAGTAATTAGGGGAAAAAACGAGCATTCTAAGCATGTGCTGTACAAAAATATATGACAATATGAACGTTGTCATGTCAAGCTGTTCATTTAACTGTATCAAGTATGTAGCTAAATATTACAGCATATTACTGCAAAATGAATATACAGCAAGTGTTCTTAACTTCTGAGCTTCAGGCATCCATCAGTTTGTTTACTTCCAAATGTTTTTTAGCAGATACAAGGTGTGGTGACATTGGGAACACTTTTGCTGAATGGCTTGATATATAGTTTACCCTACTGTTTGTGTGATCATGAAATGTAACTTTAGTTTCTTCTTCTTCTAAAAAAAAATTAAAATTAAATGTCAGTAATAATGTAAAGAAAAATGTAAAAAAGCTAAAGCAGTTAGCCTTTGGACCACTGTCATCCTGAGGAATGGTTCAGTATATCATAAGCCAAGCCCTGATTTTAGGATTTGCCTAATACCCCAATCCCAACCTTATACAGGAATCATCTGGAAACCTGCACTCTGAGAGCTGAGAACCATGTAAACTATGGTGCACTTTTTAGAGACAGTATATGGAACAGAGGCAAGTGAACGTTTCTGCATCAAGGCATTAAACTCAGCCTTGCAAGACAGTAAAAACTAGAGCACATATCTGACGCATTTAAAAAAAAAAATAGGGATGTGTTAAAAACGTACGTTACTCTAGTTCCATAAACACGACAGCCTATGCCCGAAGAGAGAGCGGCTTGTGAAAGTTGGAGATAGTAATGGTGGAGTGGTTGGCAGCAGATAGGAGGGGTTGATATAGAAGAGAGGAGGAGGTGGTGGTGGTGGTGGTGGTGGGGTCACAGTGGTTCTATTCAATCCCTAAGACAACACCACACAGAATGATAGACTCCTCTGAATTGTTTGTTGCTCATGGGCCATTCTCCCTGCTGTCTCCCTCAATGGCACCCTTAGCCGCACATGAGAGACTCTCACAGGTACCAGAAAGACTGTGTGTGTGTGTGTGTGTGTGTGTGTGTGTGTGTGTGTGTGTGTGTGTGTGTGTGTGTGTGTGTGTGTGTTTGAAGGGTGGGGTGGGATGGGGTGGTGGAGGTGGGGTTGTATTTTAGAGATAAAGCCTTCTAGTCCTATGGTTGATTGCTCCACTATAGACACTCACTCAGTGGCTCTGAAAGGCTCCCTTAGACGCCAGTGAATAAACTCTTACTCTTACGCATCCATACATCACCCCTCCCTCCACCTCTCCTCCACCCTTCTGTTCTGGCAGATCCACCCCCTCCACTCTCCCACTTTGAATTTTCCGGCGATTTGAGCACAACCCCTGAAACCGTCCTCCCTCCAAAAAGTTTCCACACTTCTCCAAGAAAAAGAGTCTTTTCTCCCAACCTTCTCATGCTTACAAATGTTCACGACTCTCACAAAGAGTCACAGCCGTTTGGAAAGTCGTCATTTCCATATTGACCACTGCAAGCACAATGCTGCTATTTGGATATTCATTACTCATCAGACATATCAAAAACCATTATGTTTTTAATCTCTGACATGTATATAGATGATATCAAATTAGGCCTTTGATAGTTGTGCTTGTTGGCATTCTGTTACCATCCATTTTATATTGCTCTTAGATTCATAACTAGCTTCAGATTGCTGATAACATGAAATGATCACACCTGGTAGGCAGCTCTATAGCCAGGCATCTTGGTTTGGCATTACCAGGAAATAGCTGTCATCTTCCTTCCTGTTGACCTTTGAAAGAGACAGATGTAGAAATGCTGAGGTTGTACTGGCAAGCTAACCATTATCCTGCATCTCTAAGGCCCTAGTTAGCACTGTTGTGGTGTCTGTCAGCAGGTTCCTGGCTGCAGGAAGTATCACATTGACATTTACTGACACAGCAGGATTAGCTGGCTAATTTACCCCAACTGGTAGGTGGGAATTTACTTAATACATTAGTACGTTGTCAGATTAAAAAACTTCTGCTAGTTAGTTGTGCAATGCTATAATCACTTAGTTATGGTTAAGGAAACTGTTGGTCATTTTTGTTAGCTCATCCATTTTCCTAAAAGAAGAGATCATGTTTGGGGGTTTTATGCAAATTTGTGGAAAGACTGAATCCTTTTTTTCCTTCTTAAATTAACTGGTTCAAGCACATAAAGTGGATTTTCTATTCTCTATAAATTTATATCTTCAAATTCAGATTCTATCTGCAAAGGACAAGATTTTTTGGTACTTGATCCTTTCAGGCTTCCATCTTTAGTCACAGTCCTTGTGGGCAGTTGCATTTGAACAGGTGTTACTTGCATGCATGCATGCAAAAAGTCGATGTGGATATCAGCAGAGATACCGCATTTGGCAAAATGCAATTTGAAAACCATCAGCTATTATTTGATCTGCATTTTTTTTATTAACTTTTAAATAATTTATCTGTAGTTGTAAATAATAACTCATGAAACAGCCTACATGAACCAGTATATATTGGTATATATTGACTTTTTTGGAGAAAAATGTTAATGATGATTATGGTTCAGCATTACTTCTAATAAAGTACAGTTTCACTGCTGCTGAAAGAAATGCTATGGGATAAGGCATGAAATGGAATTATTATTATTATTGCTATTATTGTGTAGGTTATTGTATTCGGCAGAGTCAAATGGAAGAAAAGGTCAAATGGATAATTTTGACTACTGCTCAGTTCCCATGTAGCCATCTCTCAGGAGTGTAGAGTGGTGCAGTGAAGATGAACAGGGAGTCAATGCGTCCTCAAAGACCTGGGCGGTGAGGCTTTCCACACACTGGTTTGATTGACACTGTCTATCACGGGCAATGAACTCTACTCTAGTTGTTTTGTTGTTTTTTTAACTCCCCTCCCACGCCCAGGTTTCATCCAAAGCTAACTTTACAGTTATTTATACATTTTATTTGTTTGGCTGACACTTTATACAAACTTGCATTTCCCTACTTAAGCCCCTGACATCCCAGCTACTGTCATCTATTTACATTTTATAACCTTTATATGTAAAGCCCGGTGGCTTGGGGAGCTGATTGTTGCCTCCTTATGGTGCTGCTTGGTTTAAGCCATTCAAATTCAGCCTCGGTGGTGGAGGTGCAGGGCTTTGCATATTCCCGAGTCCTCAGAGACTTTAGCCCAGGCAGGCCTACCTTTGTTTGCACCTCAGCCTGTGCACCTCAGGGAGTTCTTTGCTCTGATCAGGCCTCCATTTAAACAAGTTAAACAAAAACAACATTTAATCCAACCAGGTTCCCTCAATCCAAGATTTATTTGCAAGCTGTTACCCTTCTGCTCCTGGTGCGATGGCAAATGTTAATTCCTTGGGTCATTCAATTGTTTCCTAAGCTGCACATTTACCACTAAAGAATGTAAAAGAAAATCCAGTTTACCTGCTTTTTAAATTTTAACACCAAAGTTTGTGCTTTAAGAGTAATATTTTCCAAATTGATAATAAGGATTGTATTCATTTCCTTTTTGCTTTTCTGAAAGCACACCAACTGTCCGGCTGTCTTTTTTCCCCCCTCTCACAGTTATTTTTCTCTTGAATGACACATTCAAGCACTTCAAAATCTTCTTTTACAATAGATCTAATATTGGCTGCCCTTCAGCCCTCTCCTTTGCTTCTTGTTTCAATCGTCTCATACACTTGTGAGGAAGTATGGCTAAATTAGTCTGCTTAGAGAGAGGAGAATTGCCTTAATTAAAACTTCATCCTCCAAATGTCCAAATCCCCGCGCTCTGCTTTATTCTTCTCCTCTCATCCTCTTTCCTCCTCCACAGCCGCGTCTCACCAAGCAGACAGAAGGGGGACATCGTTGACTCGCACTCCAAGCCTTTCACTTATTTACCAGCCTCAATAGAAATCCCCCCCACATTAGATACAATGACCTTGCAAATTAAAGGAATGACTGTCCAGATTAAATCAAGCAAGGCAGCTCCATGCCAGAAGCTCAGCTCTCAGCTTAGCCTGCTCTCGTCTCATTGCCCCCCTCCTTCGAACTCTTCAGTCTCCCTCATAAGCAAGAGGTGAGCGGAGAAAGTGAATGGAGTTTTTTTTCCTTTGGTCCTTGAGATGCTACTTCTTGCTAATTAACTGGTGCTCTTTGTCATCTCCTCTGTGAGTATGGAGGACATAGGAAAGACTGAATAGTTTCTCTCAACTGGCCTTTGCAACTGTCTCTTGCTCTCTTCATTCTGCCGTCATTGTCCAATGTTGCAACAGTGAATGAATTGATTGTGCTTTTATTAATTAGTTTTTTGCACACCATTGGTGCCATTGTCATTGGTAGCTTGTGAAATGTTTGGAAGGAATCGGTTTCTTACTGTGAACATTTTTGTGCTGTCTGGTCATTAAAAATAAATTTCAAAGTGTGTGTGTGTGTGTGTGTGTGCGTGTGTGTGTGTGTGTGTGTGTGTGTAGTCTCTTTGCATGTGAATAGAGCTGTGATCCTTGGACTCAGGAGATGGCCTATCATAGCCTGTCATCTTTAATCCTTGAATTATTGTCCCCAGTTCAATGAATGGTGTAAAATTGGAACATATGTGTCATTATTCTGTAAATCTTTCATTATATTGTGATTGCCAGTCTGTTGTTTTATCCCAGCCTGTTTTCACAGGCCATCGCTCACAAGCTGCAAATGTCTCACGCAGCAGTCATCATTTGCAAATAATGTCTTTTCTTCTTTTCATCAAACATGCAGAAAATTCTGTTTCTCGGATTTCATGAATTATCACTGCCGCTCTGATTCAAGGACTTGCATGAGTATAAAACTATGCATCTGCTTCTAACAACAAATGGTAGCTATAATTTCCCATCCATGTGCTTGGATCTTGGATATAATTGGAGATCAGGCTGGGCTGGATTTTTTGGACACACGTCGTAAAGCTAACGCGACTGGATTCCCCGACTGTGACACTGAGATTTGCTGCTCCCTTGATCAATTATCCTTGCCTTGTCCCACTGTATCAACCCTATAGTAAAAAGTCTGTAAAGATCCATCAAACTGTAGACATAAAGACAAGACAGTGGGAAAATGTTCAAGGACACAGTGGTCATGGATAATAGCTGGAATCACACTCTGCCTCATGAAAACCAAATAGAACAACTGAAGCTATAATCTGTGCCTGTGTGGAGCAGGGCAAACAATAGGTCACTCTCTGTTTTTATGTCTTCTGTGCTGCCTAAACATGAAGATGAGTTGTAAGAGCAGGTCGAGTTCCTTGCATCCTTGACCTATTGCGTAGTTTTGAAAGGGTGGCATCTCTTCTTCAAGCTTTACCTCAAGAGATTTTTGAAGGCAAGTGAAAGTTTCACATTCCTCCTCTGCAATTTGTTTTCTTTGGAGTGGACTCTCTCTCTGTCCATTGTTCTCTTCTTGACCTCAAGCGTCTTATTGTTTGGGACTGCAGAGCAGAGGTCACTCTGCAATAGGTGACCCTTCCCCCTGCTGCCTTCATTCCACTATTGTACAAGAGTGTAAGACGTACAAGAGGTCTCTAGGAAGACTCTTCAACTAAAGATAATATACAAAGTACTCTGAGATATACCTCAATACAGCTTTGAACAACTTGAAATAGGAGATGAATGGAAATGTCGAAGATTCAGAGGAATCGCAACAAAGCCAGAGACTTCAGCAGTCTCCCATAATGTTTGCAAAAGCTTTAAGAAATAAGGAGCTCTACCTCATCTCTGTTTAACCCTGCATCCTAGTCGTGAGTTTAAACAATGCAATTCTGACAAATCGATGTGAGAATTGCATAAAACAAAAACCTTGAATCTGGGTATATTGTGCACTTTATTTCACACTAAGATGAAACAGCTTAGAGCTCAACATAGCTGCTAAACCTGAAGAAAGAGGAAGAGTGAAGAAGAAAGGAGATTTTGAAAGGAACTGAAGAGTGATGGTTTGGTGAAGTGACAAGCAGAAAAGAGGAGTTAAAGAGCTACAGAGCAGAGGTCAGCTCACCTAGAGCCTATTAGATTCCCCCATAATGCAATGATGGGATAAATTATCAGTCACACTGAGAATAAGAACCAGCACAGGCCAGTGGTTCCAAATGGCTGCATATGACTTTGAGATGCAAGACTTTGACTGCTCCAGGACTCAGACTGAGGTGCGGGGGGGTCTGCTGTGTGGAAAGTCAGTAAGACCACATTACTCCCAACTGTTATACCTAAAGACCCTGACTGCCCTGATGGTCATCATGCCTCACAGAGTTTCAACAGGCTAAATGGACCGACGGGAGGTTCACATCCGGGTTGAAGGGAACTGCAGCTCCCTTGTTAGCAAACCACCACCTCATATCATGTCCCACAGAACCATGCGGTTCAAATATCAACATAATGATATGTGATATACTTTGAGTATTAACCAGTGTAAACTAGACATTGGATAATATTGTACAGTATGGTAGGTACCGTTACAAATGGTCTTGTTTGAAACAATAATACTGACACATATTTGGCTCCAAGTTTGTGTTGCAACTAAATGTTGCTAAAGTCCTCAGTTAGTATTTTTTATATTGTTTCTCTGAACAGAATCTATTAAGTCAAAAGACTTAATAGATTCTGTTCATTACAAGCTCTCAGATGTGACATTTTAACTTTGTTTCCCAGTGAACAGTTAAAAACCCAAAGATGAATGCAAAAAAGAATGAAATAAAAGGAGCAACCAGCTTTAAATGACTTAAATATAGCTTAAATTTAGCTAGCTGGCTTGCTTAGCAAATGCCATCCCATCATTCCACTTTAATATATGCCTCTTTTGTGGTAATCTATAAATAATGAAAAAATTTCTTTTAAAAAAAGGAATGGAGACTTTTTGATCGGTTGTTCATTTGTTCATTAGCAGATACGAGGCCTAGTTAGCAGCTAGCAACATCTGCCAAAGTAGCGACAACCCTAATAATGCAAAACTTTAAGGCTTAATAATCTGAATTGTTAAGTTGTATAAAATGAGTTGGGGGGTTTTTAATATATATTTTGGTTACTATTTGAGATTATTTTCACTGTAAGGTCTGACATTTCAGTACAGGGAATATACAGAGGCTGTTTTTAAAGCTAGCCTCAATTGGCCTTTGGAGAAACATTGGTTTTATTTTGTTTTTCATTCATTTTCCAAGAATTCCACTTAGTCAATACTCTCAAATAAATCCTGAAAGTGAGCACTTTAACAATTTAATCATATAAATTGAGTTTAAGAATGGGGACAAAGCAGTATATTTTTTAAAATGATAATCGTGGGCTAAACAACACCAGCCCAGGCAATGAGAAAAAAGAGCATTTCGGTACCATTATTGACTTTAACAGAAAATTTAAATAAATAAATAAATAAATAGAAAAGTGTTTCAGGCAAAAATAACTGAATGTTAAGATCTTTGTACATTTTCTTTAGAATGACAATAAATAGCAAACCTTTGGTTCTGACAATGTTTTTCTCTCAATGTAAAAGAAGATAAGTGGAAAATGCTAAATGTTCTGTTGTTTTCTTGTTGATCTTCGATTAATCATGAGGCCAAGTGCAGAACCGTGTCAGCCTTGTTTATGCAAGGCTCAGCTCAACACACACCCACAGACACACACAGTATTACATGCAAACACACTTGTGCAGCAGGAGCAGTAGCAGCACTGAAAAGATCACTGGTTTCCCCCTGTTATGCAAATGCATCAAAACGCTTGAGTGAGAATTATATATGAATCCAATGAGGCTTTTTCTCTCTTTTAGAAATGCTTAGCCACAAGTACTGAGAGCCCTCAATGGCAAGCGTCCGCTTCACTCCCCGGCCATGCGTATTATTCAGCTTGACGAGACGCAAACTGACATAAGCACCCAGGCTCACTTTCACTCACTGGCAATCCGATTATATGGCCAACACGGCATCAATGCTACAGGGCCAACAGGCAGTGAAGTCCGTCAAGCATCCCCTCCTCCACCCAAGCTCCTTCTTTCCCCATTCATAGCACCTTCTTCAACTGCCCTGTGCAGCTACCCCTCCCAAACACACTCTCACACACACTTCTTAAGGCCTCCGGCCTTAGTAAACAACAAACTTCCAGGACAGAGTTTTCAACTGACAAATTTAAACCCGATCAAAACTTTGTTGGAAAGATGGGGGGAAATAATTAATTAAAACTCTGAAAACTCTTCTACCTTCCATTCTGTCTAAATAGTTGCTTTTTGCTTATTTCAAGCTTTCTTGTTGTGCACATTGCTGGAAAACATGCAAGCAAGCATTTGGTTTTATTTTAATTGTGTCAAGCTTGTTCTCGTGCAGCTCTGCAGAGCACAAAGACAGCATTAGGCAGCTGCATTCAGTGGCCTTCTGAGCCCTGTCTAGTGCCTGTTCATTCCATAATAATCAGATATTAGCAGCTATATCTATATCAGACAAGTTCTGCAGGTCGGGCTGACCAGGAGAGTCACCACTAATGTCACCATGGGTCTCCTAAGCTAAACCGGTCTTGACAACCACACAACCCGGCCTTCTTTTCCGTGCTGTGCAATGACGCTTGGGTCCTTAGACAGGGCACTCGTTGAAGCAGTGGGTGTTTACATGACGCTACCCCAAAAGACTGCCAGGTGCTCGGGAGGGGGTGGTGGAGTGGAGTCTCCTCTCATAAATCGCCCCAAATCCGTGAAACTAATGTCGAGATGAGATTAAACATGCACAGAGATACATTTGCAATTGATTAGCACTGAGCCACTGTGACAAATTGTATATAATTTTGAGAGAGTGTGTATGACCCTTTGTGTGCGTGTTTCCAATATCAGCACCAGATTATTGAGAAAACTAAAGAGGTTAGTTAAACAACAATTATTTAAAAGCAGTTCAAATGAAGTGTCTAAATACCAGGTGATTTTTTGTTTGTTTGTTTGTTTTTTATTTTAATATTTTGGAGTCTATTAATTTTATTTTTTTTACCAGGAGCCAGCATTAAAATATTTCAGACATGATGTAATTGCAATAACTTCAGGTAGAGTTTAATAACCCAGTCAAGTATGTTCCACCTGCCTGCCTATCCCTTCTAAAACAGGGATTTCAAGCACTACTATGTTTCCTCTGCACCCCTCTGTTTTGTCTGGTATTAATGAGCAATTAACTTTGCATACAAGGTCACGGACAATGGTATTGGTTGTCAGATTATGCTAATGCTGTTGGCAGTGGCTCCACTGAAAGAGGACAGGGAATCCCTGTGAATAGAGAGGGTTCTGGCCTTTCTCCAAGATCAGAAAATGATATGCAAACTGTACCAACATGCGTTTTAAAAGGATTAGGACACCACTCGACATCCATACCAACAACTGCTAATAAATGAACAGCAAAAAGGGGAGGCAAGTGTCCCCCGTCTGGCCCGAAAAGAACCATTCTGCTTGGAAACTTTATGCGGCTGAGAGCAGAACTTGCAATTTAAAGTTTGGATGGTTGCTGTGAAATTGATGTTCTTAAGGATTGCGATTTGATAAGATGTAACTTTGGGGTTGTGAAGATGAGATCAAAAAAATTCTAACAAAAGGCCAAACTAAAAGAATTCAGTGTGTGGCGAAGCAAACAAAAAAGGGAGCCTGGGGTGAAACTAAGAAGTTGAACTCCCATGACCAAGTGAGAGGGAACAGGTGCAGCTAGAGTTCATACAGAGCGCTTTGTGTCCTAATATGGCTCCCGTCCATTTGGGGAAGAAGGAGGGGCCCATGTTTAATACAAAGTTAATATCAATTTAATGCTTGTCACTGTTCTTCTGAATCTTGTGGCATCGCTAATTCGCTCAGTGTTGAGCGGGGCTTTTGCACCGCCTGCACCAGATGCCACAGGGACCTTCAGTGCTGCAGCGAGCGGTGAGGTGAAGCCGCGGCCAAAACACCCCAAGTGGGAGCTGCTGCTGAGGTGAAGCCCGGTCACAAACTGAATCCATTGAAATAGATGTTTGGTTAACTTCACATGGCAGGAGCAAAGACCCATTTCAGCTTCATCTGAAACCTGTACACACTGGGACATTTTAAGAACTGTATGGGCTAAAGGCCGGAGTCATCTGACAAACGATATACAGCGAGGGCACAAGCACTCACAAACTTCAACAAGTAGTACCAAAATCATTAAAAATTGGAGGGGATGGGGGCATGAAGATTATCATAAATTATTTTAATGTTATCAAAGAAAGATGAGTTTAAGGCTTCTTTTTAGTAATTGCTTTATAGAAGCTGTAATTTACCATGATCTCACTGAAGTAGTTGATTTCAATAAATGTATGTACCACTAGATCATTTCAGACATATTGAAAATGCAAAGAATATCCTGATTTGATTAAGTATATTTAATTTTTTATCTTCTATTTGCTTCCACTGGCTTGTCTACTTTCCTGCGTACTTGTTTCTTTTAATAAAATTGGATTTACTGTATGAATACTTCCACACTGGCAAGTAAAAAAAGACTCAGTTTTTTTGTTTGTTTGTTTTTTAGATTATTAGTGTAGCACACCATCATGTGAATTGTAGTTTGTAATCAGCCAAAACTAGTTTCTCCTTTTTCTATTGCAAGTATAATAAGTGATGCAAACGTGATCCAAAAAACAAATGGATCACGTTCTGTTTCCAGATTTTTATTTTTACCTGTTTATTTTTTTCATGCATGTGAAAATAAATGTTAAAAAAATCTTCTGGAGCTATGTAGTGTTTGAGGACTCATATTTTGGACACCCAACACAAAAAGTACGGAACTTACATTTCAAGTTTACCCTTTTCCCTTAACTAAAGCCTAGTTTTATTTCAGAGTGCATCATTTTTTGTATTTAAATGTTAGTGGGTAACGAGTATGGCGTTGTATTCAAATGGAAAATATCGAGTACAAATATGTAAAATGTGCAAAATTAGGCTTTTCTTTAACATAATGAAACAAACTGCGTCATTTTTCTCCCAAATTTGAATTTTGCAGTATGTAGAGCTACAAATTGTTAAACTTTCGACATGCAGATTTTTATTTATTTATATTTATTTATTTATTTATTTATTTTACAATAAGCTATCAGTTTTATTGTAATGATTCAAAGCTAAACAGTGTTGCTAAAACCACACTGAAATCGGCACAACAGAAGTTGTCGGGATGGATGTGTTAACTCAGAGAAAGCGTTTAACGGAGTCAACAGACCCTGATGGAGGTGGACGCCGGCTAAACGGCTGCAGGGTGGAGATGGATGGACTGGTGGCCGGTGTCATAAACCAGGCAGCAACCAGTCAGCACAATCTGTTCGTCCCGGTTAAGTGAAAAGACGGGGAGTTCCCTTTCCTCGATGCGCCCACGTCACTGATAAATAATGAGGGAATAATAAACAGTCAACCACCTGTCGGACCCGCAGCACAATAGGACGGCCCATAGAGAGCCTCTCATGCATGGGTAACATATTTACTCAGCCCCTTTCACTTAACGAAGCAGAAAGAGAGCCAAGATAATGGTTAAGTTCATCTATTTGGTAAACTGGCATGGCCCAGCCGGAAAAAAAACTATAACACTCTTAGGAAAAGTGTTTAATGTAATCAGTATAACTGGGAGTGTAAATGAATTGCATCTCCTGCAGCTGCCACTCTGTAATGGTAATCCCTATACAGACAGGCCCATCAAAGGCTATCAGGATATTCTGAGTACTATAAATAATACTGGCAATATGAATAATATTGCTATGTCAAACTGACGCATTAAAAACTAAACGGTAAATACCACCGCGGATCCACACTTTCGCAGTGATTTATAAAACACTTCTGGGCTTGTACTACAGAGTATCACGTGGTGCCGCCTAAACTTTAACTTGTATCTGAATCCCTGCGGGATGATTGTATAAAAGTGATGGACTGCATCGTGCTCTGACAGAGGGAGGTAGGGAGGGAGGGTCGTTAGTGTTAATGTTTGAGAGATGCGCTATTAATGGCTTTTAATTCAGCCGCAGCCAGCTGTTTTTACTCGGCCTGGTAAAGGAGCGGGGACGTGGCAAGCTTGCAAAGCTCGTAGAAATTAGTCTCGGTCAGCCAGAGAAGCCTATGCTTCCTGCTAACCATCTGCTTACCGCTCACAAAAGAAGGATTTCGGGCGGCCAAGTAAAGGAATATAGGCTCATAAAAAAGCTTTGAAGGTCTCGTTACTTAGCGGAGGTGTAGCTGCCGGGACGGAGCGCTGTGTTAACGCCTGTTTGTGCGTCCTGCGCTCGTGAATAACGCAGACGCACCTCTTACAAGCGCTGACTCTCTTTAAAGGATCATTTCACGGAGGCGTTCCCTTTTAATTATCGGAATTGTGGCCACTTTATATTAGACTGACGTAGAAGTGCTAATCATGATCTGAGCTGATCCCAAATGAAGCTTAGCTTCATAAAAATTTGCAACTCAGAGAAGGGAAGGAAGATTGATGTTTAATTATGTCAGATTTTAACTCGCTCTTCCACTTAACAGTGAACCTCTTTTCTTCAAAAACAAAAACAAACTAAAATATGGTCTAAAGAGTGTAACTATTTTATTTTTGTTGTTGTTGTTGTTGTTGTTGTTGTTTTAAGGAGACTGAAAAATTGCACACAATGAGTTTCATATGTGTAAATGAAAATAATCAGTGTGATCAAACTGAATTTTTGGTAAAGAAACGTAATTAAGGCCTAAAATGCGCCGAGCGTTGTACTCTTGAGCTCAAAGAAAAGATATAAACGAAAAAACATCTGGGGCTAAATTACATATTTTAATAAAATCAAGTTGTAACTTTTGTTTTCATTTTAAAGCCACATATTTCCTCCAGATTGGTTTTATTTTAATTGTTTGTTTGTTTTTTAATTGGGTTTAATACTGGCAACAATTGGGATCCCCCCTCCCTCTTTGAGTCTGTAACGCATTTTCGCCTGATTGCGCTGCTTTAACGGGTTTTCTGGGGGGGAAAGCTGACAGAACACGACTATCAGGCTCCAAGTCGCTTTAATAAGAGTTTTATATGGGGTCTCAGTGTCCGCTCATATGAATGCGTTTTAAATCAAATCACAGATGCACTTTTATTCAGCCAGTTAAAATAGCAGAACAAAACCGTCTTTAGAAATAAGGCTTTTTTTTCTTTCTTTTTTTTTTATTCCACTGGGCTTTTTCTGAAGGCGAGAGAAGGAAGGGGAGAAAGGCCGAGGGGCGCCTCCTCCGCAGCTGAGGGTGACAGTTAGTTCATGGTTAACAGGATCATGAGCGCAAGGCTCAGGCCGCACACTTCTACTCTGCGCACAGCCGCAGCTCAGTGCGCAATGAATGAAGCCTGTGCAAAAAAGAGTGATATTTAACACATCTGTTAAAGCGTTTTGATAGCAGAAATCCGTTTAAGACATTATTCCATGACGAGGGCCAGATTGAGTGTTGAGAATCCTATGAAACCCTAAAAGTGATTTACATCTGAGATGCAGCCCATGTCTGCAACTGATGTAGAAGGTGTAGGTTTAACAACAAAAACGGACTACAGTTTATTCTAATAATGACAGCCAAATAGAAATCTCACCTGATTTTTTTTTTAAAGAAATCCACCCCAAGATTTTTATTTTTTGCATAACTGACAATAGATTAAAATAATAACTAAGCTTTTCTTTTAAATCCCGCATAGCAGAAGGGGAGCGTTAAAGCGAAAAGGGAATGATATCTTTTTAAGCAGTCATTAAATCTCCCAATATAATACCTGAATACAAAGATTGCTCTTTAATTAGGGCGCTTGGCTCTGCCAAACAAAACAAACTGAAAGGAAAGTAGCCAACATGCAAAATTGATGACTGAGCCTCCTTTGTGGTCCCCACATTGTGTGATACTTGCTTATGAAGTCTAATACAATCATAAATTGCGTCCTCCGGCCAATCAGCGGCCCGGGAGATGCTGCATGAAAGCGACCCATGTGGAGAACTTTGTTGAGCACCATTGTTGAGGCTGTCAGCCCTGAGTGGAGGGCCGAGGGGGGGCAGGCTACTATAAAACTTCTCTCCCCAGAGTGAGGAAACCAGAGGAGTTAGCAACCGTTCACAAGACTGATTCTCTCCCAGCTGACACAAGGAGTATTTGAATTTTTCTTAAAGCCGGGACCATGATGATCCCAAGCGTTATTGCGCCTCCTGCCTTCTACCCCGGGCTGTACCGGCCCGCCGCGGCTCTCCCGCTCCACCAGACCCTGCCGTCGGCCTTCCAGACCCACTCCAGCTTCTTGGTGGAGGATCTGCTGCGGATAAGCCGTCCCGCCGCCTTTATAAACCGGACTGTCCCGTCAGCGAGCGCCTCCGTGCCAACAGCCACCACCACCGTGTCCACCGGCGGCGCGCCGGAGCGCACGGTAGCGGCGGGTACGGGGACGCGCGAATCGTGCTCACCTAAAATATCGGTGCCGAACAGCAAGGATCCGAGTTTTCTCAAGTTTGGAGTGAACGCCATCCTCGCACCCTCACCAAAGACGGGTGAGTAGACACCACACCATCGCTCTGCTTTCTCCTTATGCGCATGCGTTTGATTTAGAGCCACTTTTTTCTTTTCTAAATGAAGGAATGATTTTAACATGCTCTGCTCTTCAACAGCGTCCTTACCCCCTGCAGTCCACAGTCTGAACACCAAGACCTTCCCCGTCCCCTGCTTTGACGCAACCTTTCACCCCATATTCAGGGCGCCTTATTTACCAGGTAGGCGCAACATTTGTTGTTGTTTTTTACTCGCTTCTTCCTTATTGATGACTCTCTTTAGCCTTTAGAGTTGTGTCTGTACTAATTGCATTTAAATGTAAAACACTTTCACCCCCTCCTGTCATATATTTTAACCAAAACAGAAGCAGAAAGGGAAACAAACAGCCAGAAAAGAAGAAATCACTGTCTCATTAATGGGGACCGCTGGCTCTGGCCTCTGCGTGGACCCACACACCCACCCCCTAATTAACCAATTATCCCAAATCGTCACGCTCTAAATTTGAGGCGGGGTGGCGAGTTATAGTCCCCCTTGCTTCCCATTGGGGGGCGTTTTGGCATTTCCCCGGCACCGCGTTTTCCCACAGCGTCCGGGGGGCCAGCGGGCCACTGTGGCGGGCAACAAAGCCCTCACCACCGTGACCAATTTGGTCAGCTCCCACCGGGTGAACCACCCACACACCCCGGAGAGTGACTTTTACCAGTCGGACCAAAGGCGTGAACCAGTCATGCACTAATTTCCCTATTAGGCGCTATTGAGAGTTTTCAATATTCTCACAAGACCACATAGCGCGTCGTTGTTCTTGGTGCTGCTGCGAGCGCGGGGCAGCTGCAGTCAGGGGGGAGTCCAGGCAGTAGTGTGCGGACAGGAACAGCGTCCTTCGCCGGGAGAGGGGATTTTCAAATAACGCCAACGTTAGAAAAAAAAAATCCCAGTTGTGCTCCAATTGGCGCAGCCGGGGGAAAGTTTTCTGCATGCTGGGCGACTCATAGGATAGGTTACCGCTGACCTCAAATCCCCACTCTGTCTGTGCCTTAAACGTTTCTCTTTTCTCCGAGCGGGCCAATCATCGACTTGAGATAAAGAATAATCTCTTAGAAAAGTCTATAAAGTCGCTAGTCTTTCATTCAGACAAATCATAATAGAGATGGAGTCTTTTCATGGGCTCAGCTGAATGCCTCAACAAAACAACTCCAGCGTCCTGAATAGCTTTTCGTGTTCATTTAATGAAAATGATTTGAGGGCACGAAAAAAAGCACCATTCCCCTCCACTCTTCACTCCCCCATCCAAGCATCAGTATTCTGGTATGCAGTTGTGTTTAGTTTGAAAGTGTAAATCTCCTTTTGTTGCGATAATATATGGCCTTCGCCGCCTGTCCAGAGTCTTTTCACCGTTAGTTCATTACTACACAATTACCGTTCACGGTTTATTAACTCCTCTATCCGCCCTCACAGGGTTCCTTAAAGGATATGCTACCTCTTTACCATACCAATGCGGTTGGGGACCGGCCAATGTGCTAATTAGTCACCTCGTGCCATTTCACTCAGGACGCATGAGCACTGCACAGTTCCAAAAAGGGAAACTTCAAATAATAATCCATTGAAAGCTGGTCCTAACGCAGAATCGTTATATTCATGCGACCATGTCATGGTCTCATGTCCAGGCAGTTTTAAGTACAGCAATTCGGTACATAGGTGGCATGGTGGTTGTCTTTAATGACGAAAAACGATGCTAATTGCTTCCACTTATTTTTTTCTTTTGTTTTTCCTGCACTGTAGCATCTTCATCCGTTGTTCCAATCCCGGGGACTTTTTCGTGGCCCTTGGCAGCCAGAGGAAAACCCCGGAGAGGGATGCTGAGGAGGGCGGTGTTCTCCGACGTGCAGCGCAAAGCCTTGGAGAAAATGTTTCAGAAACAGAAATACATCAGCAAGCCCGACAGGAAGAAGCTGGCATCTAAACTTGGCCTAAAAGACTCGCAGGTAAAACTTGCAAGTGCTCAAAATGTTCAGTACGCCGTGCGTAAAAAACAGTTTCGTAATCCTCTAACGACTAATCCATTATCGACAAACAACTTTATCCACTCATGATTTTCTCCTTCTTGCAGGTAAAAATTTGGTTTCAGAACCGACGGATGAAATGGAGAAATTCCAAGGAACGAGAGCTGCTGTCATCCGGTGGATGCCGCGAGCAGACGCTGCCCACCAAAGCCAACCCGCACCCGGACCTCAGCGATGTGGGCAAGAAGTCCTCAGCCGAGGAGGAAGAGGAAGAGGAGGAAGAAAAGGAGTTCGGAACAGAGAGAATGAGGGCGGCAGGTTCCACCATCTCCTCTCCCTCCCTCTCCAGTAAGCACTCGGATTTCTCGGAGTCAGATGAAGAGGAGATAACAGTATCTTAATTTATTTTGCAAAGCGAGTATAGAGTTATAACCCATGATCTGTTTTTATGAGACTGTGACCAGATTAGAAGGAAACTGCCGCTGTGACAAACCATCAACGTCGCCGTTCAAACAAGTTGCACCCATGTTTGTGGCTTCATCAGTGCATGCGCACTGGACAGGATCTGCTACTGAGACACAGTTTGTTGTTTTGCACAGCTTTGTTCAATTGTACAGTATTTTGTACAAGTTCGTATGGAGGTTTTATGCCAAGAATATTGCGTTACTTTACATTGACATGAATAGAGTTGTTTATTGAAAAATGTAGCTATTTTGTTAATTTATATCAATTTGTTTAATAACTATGTTGTATTATGTGCTGTATATATGTTTATTTCACCTTTTGTACAAAAATCAAATAAAACTGTAAACAATTCCAAGTCACGTGTGTGTAGTTTTAAGATAACAGTTTGACCATTCAATCATAAATAATTATTAACTTTATTGAAACACAATAACTTAAGACTAGTACAGTGATATCAAATTTAATTCTCTGAGCCCCGGACAAGCCAGTGATGAGAAACTGCACCAATCTGCTCTGATGTAAAGAGACTGTACACAAAATACTCCTTTTCAAGTACTGTAACAAATTGTCTAGAAAAAGGTCATCAAAATGCTGCACAATAATCAACTATTTACAAAATTATGTTACATGTAAAAAAAAATGTACATTGCTAAGAAGGCTAAACATTCATTGAGTTTGTGAGTAATAAATCAACAGACGAGTCAAACGCTTGATAGACATCCACACCTCTCAGAGTGGGTTTACACACGCAAACAGAATTAAGTCTCTTTGTGCTTACGAGGACAGTAGCAGGAGAGGCCTTATGAAATACACAGACACACTTAATGGACAAAGAACGTTGGCCACAAATCTGAAAAGTCTTCACATATCTGGTTCCACGCTGTACATCTCGAGGCAGTGCTGAAAACAAACACGCATGCGGCTTTTGGCTTCCATTTGGAGATCAGAATGAATGTTGCATAGGATAGGTGAGAAAAACATGGAAAGTCGCGCTGGACTCCATGACCCCAGCTTTAAGCACCCCTCCCAGAAGGCAGGCTGGGAGGCTTAAAACAAAAGTATGATATTCATAATTCTTTAAGCTACTGAAATAATGGCAAACCGCTTTTCATTATCATTCAACCACAAGTACTTTTATCTCACCTTTGATTAATTATATTAATATAAACAAAGCAGCATATGCACTAGTTTTCCATAATTAGCTCAATATGTAGTTATGACAGTTTTGTTCATCACAAATCACATAAAAACAGACAATAAGTGTGGCAGAAGCACAGTTCAAGGATGTGGATGAGGTATAAAAAAAAAATTAAAGACTTTTTCTTAAAGTTCCCCTCACCCAATCAACCACCAATAAGTTAAGTTCGGGTATTGAGCACCACAACACATCCGAATCTTTTTCTTGATAGTGGTCCAAATATTTACACCATCTTCTCAGTTCACACATGCATACAAAATCACTACTTCTCTTTCATGTGTATTCAATCATGCGGCATTGGTGAATAATATGATGAGAGGTCAGCATCACTCCTCGACAACCGCAGTCGCTCGAGGTGAGAGTCGACTCAGAGCCCTGTCAAGTTTACAGCCATTTAGAGGAATAAAGAATCCGCTAATGCACGTAGAAAATAGTAAGGCATTGTTTGCTAGAATTCAGTCCAGCACCAAAAGGGTTTTGTGCTACAACCTCCTGCTTGGGGCTAATGTGCATGGAGATCTCAAACGTTTACTAAGGGGGTTGAAGCATGAGCTCACAGACTTGCACGGTGATGTTGTAACACAGCTAGAGGAGAAGAATGCCTCAAAAGCACAAATCTAGCTGTGGTGGATGATAACTTCCCATTAAGTGCCCTTTCCATTTAAAAATCTTTTTGTGAGAACTTTAAAGGGATTCTGTAAAAGAGATTTTCATCTGTGTAGTTTTTTAAAAGTTACTTTACAGATGCTGTGGATTAAAAAAAGAAACAAAAAGCTTTTCTCAGGAAGTAAGTGTTTATATTTGTCTCTTTAGCCAGTAAAAGCTACATGTTATCCTTCTAGATTTACTGGAATAATAATTTCTCAGCTATAATGCCATATTATAACCTCTGTGGACCTTAAAGAAAAAGTGCAATATAATAAAATACCAAAACAAAGTGTAAGTAGGTTTTGTGATAAGAACTTTTGATTCAACTAACTAAGCTTGCCTTCATAAGGTTCTTTCTTAAAACACGGTGTAGACAAAGCTTTGCTACAGTATTTGCTTACTTCTCTGGTACCATATAGAAAGTCATCAGTTCCCATCCTTCATGTCCACAAACACGCTCGGGTATGTCAGGTAGGAACTCAGTTGGTTTTAATGGACACGTGTCCTTCGATGGACTCTCTTTTTTTTTTGTCTTTGCTAGTTTGGGATGGATAACTTATGATCTCTCTGAGAAGTCTGTTGGAGTGAGATCAGGCATGCTATGAGACTGAACATTCACTTTGGCTCAATTCATCCTCCAGTGATCACACAGGCAACTTCAGCAATGGAAGAGGAGGAGGAGGAGCAAGAAAGTGGCTGGCTGTTCCTCCATCCATTCAACCCACAGCAGCATAAATGTTTTCAGAAGGCTGAAGCACAGGGTTCACTCACGCTCCAGAGCTGAGGGCCTGTATCACCATCTGCAGGCAGCTCTGGCACACTACAGCTTGGTAGGACCCGTAGTGTTTTAGCCTGATGTCCTTGGACCGATGCTGCAGCCCTGTGGAGGATGGAGGACTCCTGGCTGGTGTTTTAAGTACACTGATGGCTGGTGATGATGGTAATGATGAAGCCTCGCCAACAGCGACAGGCTGTGTGCTTTTCGTCTGTCTGTCTGGAATACATGTCAGGCTCCAGAGAGAGGAGCCACGGGCCACAGTGGTGAAGGGAAAAAACACAAAAAACAGGACAAACAGCGCAGTGCAGTAGAAACTTCTGTTGCCTGTTTACTGAAATGCAATTTCACTTTTTTTTTCTTTCCTTTTTTAAAGTATTTGGGTTACCTGCACCCAAATTAAGGTGGCTGGATTTTGTGGCATGAAATTCAACCCTCAAAAGGAAGTTCTCACACTGAGAACAGTTCTTATTATTTAAAAGAAAAAATCTTTTTTTTAAAGTGATGCCGGTGTTGCCTTTAGATAGCATCACAAGGTCGACTCCAGCGATGAGTCCAGGATGTCATCCTGGTGGCTGTTGCTGTTGGAGTCGCTGTCGTAGCTCTGTGGGCTCGACGAGGTTGCTGCCTCCTTCAGACGCATCAGCATGTTCATCTGTCGGCACAACTAAGTGTCAGTTTGACTGAGCTTTATGCACGAAGCAGTTTCTTTCACACACAGGTTATAGTAGACACTGTGCATTTGGTTTAAATGGTTTAATGCTCAGAACAGAAACAGGCATCACAGTCTGCTCTTTACTCACCAGTGGGTCTGCGTCACTGTCACTCTGTGGCGGCTCTTTTCTGACTCCTTCTCTCGGGGCTGAGTAGCCATCGAACCCAACATCCTCTGGCCGGAGCTGCAGCAGCGGGGGCCAGTCACCTGGAGGGGGGGTTGCTGACCACGGGTAGGTGTCAATCACCCAGGCAGCTGGGTCTTCCCATGCAGCTCTGCGGCCATACAGCTACAGAGAGAGACGAACATCAGAACTGTGACCCAGAGAAGGTTCGAGGTAGACAAAGAATTTAGGACAACAGTTTTGAAAAACAAGTGTGTTGCCTGAGGTTCAGGATTATGAGTAATAACTAAAAGTTACAGCAGACAAGAGTGAAAGCTGGAACATATGTGAACAAAAATGAAAGAAGACACAGCTTCTGATTCTTGGATGAAATGGGAAAAATGTGAAAGAGAAGAATGGTAATATGTTTAATAACTCTACAAACAAAAACTAAGCCCAACCTGCAGTCCCTCACGCACTGCCTCCAGCATGTAGGGGATGATGGAGTAATTCCAGAGATCAGTGAACCAAACCCTGGAGCCTTCCACGTCCATGGGACATGACAAGAAGAGACGGGGTCCTGCAAACCACAGAGCAGAGGTATAAATGCTGCTTCCACACTGGCATCTATGCACTCCCTGTTCTCTCCCGTGCTCTCACCAATGGTGACATCAGAGGAGCTGTGTGTCTCCAGGAAGCGGTTGAGGTGGTGCCAGACCCGCGGGACCCAGTCGATAATCTTCACCAGCTCTACGTTGCGTGTTCGGCTGCTGATCTCCATCTCGATCAGCTTCCTTCTCAGGTAGCGGCCAAGGAAACCTTTCACTGGCTCCATGTGGTTGACACACAGCACCCACCTGATCAGAGATCACACAGGTATATCAGGACTCAGAAATACAACATCCTACCGCCTGTCCTGAAGGGAGAAGCTGTAACTAAGATCATGTGAATCTAAGCATTCAGTTGCCAGGCTCTACAACGACCTACAACATAATCTATTTCTCAAGCCAGGGAACCAGGGTTTTCTCAAAAACTCGTCTGACCAGAAGCTTTAGAAAACAACCATGTTTTGGGGGGGGGGGGGGGGGGGTGCAAACTGCTCTGACATATATAAATAATTGTTGCCCTAATATTACATTTTTATATTTGTAGCTGTTGTTTACAGTTTTGCAAACTAAACATAAAGAATTAAATTCAATATATTCAAGAGTCAACCCAACACTTACTTAACCCTAGAAAAATTAAATATCGGAGCTCTTAGAGGTGATAAATTCAGCTGTTACCTCCCACAACCCACTAAAGAGGAATTCCTCTGCAATGTAGCTTTTTGTGCTTGTTACATTTTGCAGACTGGGTTTAACAACCAGCATGTAGAGAATCTGTGTGCATGTTTACTTTGCTGGACTTGTGATCCACATTGAAAGTGACGACAGCAATTGGAGTTAGGGGTCGGCCCACCAGCAGCAGCAGGTGACGCGATAGCTGATTGGCCAGGTAGGTCTTTCCTGTACTGTTATATAAGTTGTTGGTATTTATGTTTGTGCTGGTGCATTTTGTTTTAATTACTGTGTGGCAGCCGATAGAAACAAATAAAACGCTGGGGTTTCCCCCCCCCCCCTAGGTCTTTGCTCTTTGTTGTGCTCATTTTGTTTTCGGGTGCACACATATTTGTCCGTCTAGCTGTTCCAATTCTTTTTTACATTCCTTCAGGTCCATTCTGGCAGTTTCAGCAGGCTTCCTCCAGGAATTTGCTGACATTTCTAAGTTCTTATATTGATGCTATGACATTTATTCTTTATACTGAGGGGATGACTGTTACTCTCTCACTGATAAATTCAAAAACTGGGGTGAAAAGTAGCCAGAAAAACAGAAGAAGAATCAACTGTGCTGAACAGGCCTGTCACTGTAGCTGTGGGTTGCATGGAGCCAACCCGTAGTCACATTTCTAGGGAGGTGCATGTCAGGTTAAGCTGTAGGGTTTACGTAGCTATGGCATAAATCCCCAGTTTACCTGAAGTTGTGGTGAAGCTGCAGGTTGGGGGCAGATGAAGTGGCTTGGCTCATGGTGCCGATAATGTAAGGGCTGAAAGGCAAGAAAAGTACATCATTTTATGAAGTTACTAAACACGTTGAGAGGGATTTACTCTGCTTTAATCTGACGTAACTCCCTGAGCTGTTCTAACAGGGGTTTTCTTTCAGCTCAGTTCATTTGAGGTAAAGTGAAGCTAACCTGCTCTACAGAACAACTGTACACATTTTCAAATAAATGCGATACTTCTAGTCTTTATTGAGTAATAACACTAAGCATGTATACAAATCCATTCAAGCTTTAGGAGGACTGTGCAGATGGAATGTGTAGTGAACTGACCTGTGCTGGTAGTTGCAGTTGAACAGACCATTGAAGATTTCTCCCAGGGAGCTGACATGGTGGAGGTTGTCCAAGATGACCACTAGAGGGCTCTCTGCCCCTGAGACACTGCTGCACTGCTCGGCCAAACCTGATAAGTACTGACGCAGCTCCTACAAACACATAGATTACGTTTTACATTTCTTAAGCCAGGGAACAAGTTGTTTCTCGAAAAAACCCGTCTGACCAGAAGCTTTAGAAAACAACCATGTTTTTTTGGGGTACAAACTGCTCTGACATATATAAATAATTGTTGCCCTAATATTACATTTTTATATTTGTAGCTGTTGTTTACAGTTTTGCAAACTAAACATAAAGAATTAAATTCAATATATTCAAGAGTCAACCCAACACTTACTTAACCCTAGAAAAATTAAATATCGGAGCTCTTAGAGGTGATAAATTCAGCTGTTACCTCCCACAACCCACTAAAGAGGAATTCCTCTGCAACGTAGCTTTTTGTGCTTGTTACATTTTGCAGACTGGGTTTAACAACCAGCATGTAGAGAATCTGTGTGCATGTTTACTTTGCTGGACTTGTGATCCACGTTGAAAGTGACGACAGCATTTGGAGTTAGCGGTCGGCCCTCCAGCAGCAGCAGGTGACGCGATAGCTGATTGGCCAGGTAGGTCTTTCCTGTACCGCTGGGGCCTGACAGGATGACGCGCCTGTGCTCCTTCAGCAGGGAGACGTAGCGCTGCAGCATCGGCTTGGGGATGAGCGTGTCGAACACCAGCGAGTCCACGTTTTCACTGCCTGCTCCTGTACACGGACACATAAATTCATGTCATGGGAGGTTAGCAGTTTGCAGAAGATGACTGAGTTTGTCAAATATCTTAATGTTATTTTCTTTAGTTCAGTTAGCTAAAATCCTCTACCTTTCATAACCAAAGTGTATTAATTAGATTTTTTTAATCAATCAATAGTTTGTTTAAATTCAGATAATTTAATGTATCACAATTAAAAATCTTTTCATTTGACAGCTTTATTCATTGTTCTTTTTTTTTTTTTTACAGTGAAATAAAATGTTTTATTCATTTATTGAACCCAGAATTGAATTCAAAATCCTGCTCCTTACATACCAGGTCTTAAATAATCAGGCCCCATCTTATCTTAATGACCTTGTAGTACCATATCACCCTATTAGAGCACTTCGCTCCCGCTCTGCAGGCCTACTTGTTGTTCCTAGAGTATTTAAAAGTAGAATGGGAGGGAGAGCCTTCAGTTTTCAGGCCCCTCTTCTGTGGAACCATCTTCCAGTTTGGATTCAGGAGACAGACACTATCTCTACTTTTAAGATTAGGCTTAAAAAACTTTCCTTTTTGCTAAAGCATATAGTTAGGGCTGGACCAGGTGACCCTGAATCCTCCCTTAGTTATGCTGCAATAGACGTAGGCTGCCGGGGGATTCCCATGATGCATTGAGTTTTTCCTTTCCAGTCACCTTTCTCACTCACTATGTATTAACAGACCTCTCTGCATTGAATCATATCTGTTATTAACCTCTGTCTCTCTTCCACAGCATGTCTTTTATCCTGTCTTCCTTCTCTCACCCCAACCGGTCGCAGCAGATGGCCGCCCCTCCCTGAGCCTGGTTCTGCCAGAGGTTTCTTCCTGTTAAAAGGGAGTTTTTCCTTCCCACTGTCGCCAAAGTGCTTGCTCATAGGGGGTCATATGATTGTTGGGGTTTTTTCTGTATCTATGAAGCGCCTTGAGGCGACTTTTGTTGTGATTTGGTGCTATATAAATAAAATGGAATTGAAGACATATTTTAAGTTTTAGCACAGGGTGTTTTGTTTTGATTTACTACTGTGGGAAACCTTTTTCTTAAAAACTACTCTCTATAAATATATATATATATATATATATATATATATATTTTTTTTTTTTCTCCCCCAATCGAGCTCATGGAAACTGAAGGCTGCGAACTCATTGGGACCAATGACCCTGCTGAGAGGTTGGTACCTTTGAGCTGGATGTTGATAGTGTTGTCTCCCACCAGGTAGCCGCACGGCAGCAGCTCAGGCGTGTTGGCGGCACTGGGGCTGCTGGGCCGATGGATTTCTCCAATGTTGTATCCCTGCACGCTGTCTGAGCTCAAGCCTAGCTGGCTCACTGGATCCACATGGGTGATGTACTCCTGTCAGAGATAAAGCATTTAGCAGCTTTCTAAGGACTGAAATGTTTCTGAATGAGAATGTTTTGTCCAAAAACATGAAAGTGAATGGAAGGAAACGATGTTTATATAATATATGAACTATAAATGTGTCAAATACAGACAACCATGTTTTGTCTATATCTGATTCTAAACCATTTTCCTGTCTTTACCTTGAAAAGGCGTCGGACTACTCCATCCAGGACATCCCACTTAGTTTTGCCACTAACACCGATGCATCCAATAAGAAAATGTCGAGGTCGAGCCTCCTGTGATGGAAAAATTAAAAAAGCTGAATATACCAAAAGCCTACAGATAAAATTAAAACCTAAAAACAACCAGAAAAGCATTTGTTACATCAGTCTCACCTCTCCCCACTTGCTGTCTTCATCCAAGCTAACAACAATCCTCACGTGCCGCCCCTCCTTCCTCCCTCCTTCTCCGCCCGTGTCATCCAGCAACATGTCTGACCGGAAGACAACGTTACATGTGATTTCTCCATTGTCAGTGTTACACATTAAAACATTTCATCGTTAAATACACTGGAGTAATGTATCACATGCCCCAACTTTCATCTTGGATAAACCCTGGTCGGTATTTAATGTAAATCTATCCTGAACTGTGCAGGTCCTGTCTTACCCAGGCTGGTGGACTCACTGGTCGTGAGGTTGAGGCCATGTTGGGAGAGCCCTGGTCCAGGCCCTGGGGTGTGGCCGTGTGTATGAGGGGGAGGAGAAGATGAGATGGAGGCCTGGGAGCCCGTCCTGCTGCCCTGGTTCTCCAGCTTCAGACGGTCATTCTCCGCCTTGAGCTTCTCGATCTCCACCTGCAGACAAACATCGAAAATAATCTTTTATGTACATGTATGTATTCACCCTTCCTTCATGTCAATTAAACTGTTAGCATTAAAAATGTATTAAACTTAACATCAGAGATCAATAACGCTTCAGTCACATGAGTACAGCAACAATTATATGCAATTAGAGAATCAATGTTTACATCCATCTCAATGTGAAGCATACTCAGTAAGCTCAGTCTGAAATTTGCAGACCTGCATGCGGTTCATGGCCTCGCGGAGTTGATCCAGCTGATGTGCAGAGCTAAGAGCCTCCAGGCGGATGTCAGTTAGTTTCATCTCCTTCTCTCTGAGCTCACTGCGCAGCTGCATCACCATCTCAGCCTCGCTGTCCAAACACTCCGACAATCTGTATGCGCACACAAGGCAATGCAGTTTGAAGCATTAACATAGTGCAATTTGAGCAGTTTGGTTGTTTTTTGTCACATGCAGATGTTGAGCTAGTACACACAGTGTGTTGGAGTGCGTGTTCCTGAGCATGTGGCCTGTGGCCGAGGTGCCATTGTGAGGCAGCTTGGGGGAGGATGGCAATGAAGAGTCCGTCATCTCCTCGATGTCAGAGTGAGAGGAGGCCGACTTTGGAGATTTCTTCTTGCTGAATGCTTGTTTGAAGGAACTTCGCAACTGCAGGAAACAAAAAGAAGAAAGAAAGAAGGCGATGAACAGGTGAGGTTATTAGAAAAGCTGTTGAGAGGGGAAGTAGTGGGAAAACTGCAAGTGAGTCACAGGGAGAAGAAATAGGGGAAAACTGTCTTATGACTGACTCAGAGCTACAGCCCCAAACACAGTGTAATGTGTTATGTTTACACTCTTATGTAAACATATTTGTTTTCTTCTTCTTCATGTTAGTAATTTCTTTAAGGTGTTTTGGCAATCTCCTACAAGAACCACAAGCATTATGGTTCTTCTGACATTTTCAGGTGAATTTTTCCTTAAAGAGCCAGCTCAAGCGTCATGAGAGCAGCTTTCAGGGAGAAGTAGTGTTAGAAAGGAGCAGAAAGGCACTACAGTGACAGCAAAGTGCAGGAAAGGAAGAAGAGGGCCGATGTTAGTAACCTATAAAAAGTGCAGGGGTTAGGCTTCTTTCCTTTCATTTCACATAGCGTACCATTCTTACCTCATACACCTGCCACATGAAGCGAAGCACAGGAAGACAGAGAGACAAAACAGCACATGTTCATATGGGTTTGGGGGTGATAATGTGTTATGGTGGGACAAACAGATTAAACTAGAGATGCCTACAGGACTAGAGATTTTATTTGATTTCCAGGCAGCTGCAAGCTAATTCTACATCATAGCCACCATGAAGCGAGGGGTCTTTCATGATCCATTATATACTCTCCAACACACGCTGCCCCCATGCACTCAACACATTACTCACTGTATGAGCAGCACCTGCATGGAGGAGGCTCCTGTGGGGTCTCATCTATCCAAGCAGTGGTATTTTATTATCACTGTGGCCTAAGGCAGGAAACTCTAGAGGATCTGATGTCTAAAAGTGCTACATTGCTCTTCCTGACATTTGACAACATCTGGATTGACAAGCACAGGTGGCCAAACACATTGTTTCAGTCAACCAGGAGGAAGAGAGGGAGGAAGAAAAGGTTCGTACTTCATCATCTCTGACTTGTCCTCCGGTGCACAAAAAAGTCTTTCATCAACAACAACAAAAAATTTTTAAGTGTCATATTTGTTGTATGATCACTAAAAAAACCACTAATGACTCAACTGTGGGACAACACTATCCAGAAAGCAATGACTACATAATTTACAGGTCAAAAGACAACTACTTCATTTAGCTAAATATCAAGGTAAATCCCTGATCTTTTCTGATCTCTAAAATAACCAGTCAAATCCATCATTACTTGCTTTTCAACAACACTGAGCCTATGAAAATACTGTTTGTAATCACCTTCTCCCCAGTCAAAGAACGCTAAAGAGGAGAAACACAAAGATGTGTCACCCACACAAATATGAAAATGCAGATACACAAGACAAAATAAAAGGAAAAAAATGGCTGCTTGTTGTCACACAGTGCAATCAGCTCCTTGTACGTAATCTATTTAAACTGCTGGCTTCTTACCCAGTTCTTTTTGTTCTTCTTTTTGTTTTTAGCGTCAGCATCCATGTTGGAGCCCACACTCGAGTGGCTGGTCGCGCTGGCAACACTGCTGACGCTGTCGGAGGAGTGCTGTCTCTTGATGCGCAGATCTGGCTGCTGGTTCTGTTGCTGCTGCTGTGGACTGCCATTACTGCCAGCTGGGGAGACAGAGGGAAAAGATGTATGGCATTACAATGTGTCCCATAATGACCTTTCTCCCAGACATGTCTATACAGAGCCTCTATACTAGAGTGCCTTTGCATAATTCCCAGTTAATAATCCTGATATTATTGGCACAAATTCCAATTGCTGTACTGAGGCGTTTGTATTATTTTCTGTACCTGTGCGCTCCCCTTTAGGTGTAAGTTCAGGTGTGTTAATGACTCCATTGATGGCAGCCTGAGCAACAGCGTTCTGCTTTTTCAGAAGCTCGATGGTCTTCCTCAACTCATTCAGCTCGGAGTCCTGCACAGAAAAAATATGATGATCAACCTAACAATCATCTACAGAGACTTTGTGCACAGTAGTTTTCTTTCAAACATCAGAAACCAAACATTTTTTTGTTTTTTCTTTTCTGTTTTTACCTTCTGCTCGGCCGTCAAGGTGAGACTCTTCAGCCTTATGGTCATGTTGCCCAGAGACTGTTCAAACGCTGCCACCAGGTGAGCCTGACAAGAAACAATCAAATGACATCTTAACAACTCCTTACATAACATGGCAAATATACAAATACACAAATTTTAGCTAACTTCAGAGAGCTAAGTGGTTCGTGTCTAAAGAATTGTATCCCAAGTCTGTTTTATAATATCCTGTAAGTGTAAGAAACAATCTTGATTTAATAAACAGAGACAATAAGAAAATGAACGGCCTACTTTTTGGATGAACGGAAAAAAGTGAGATACGTTAACCTTGAGGCTAAAGCCCAAACATGTTAGTCAATCCATCTTCACACGAAAAAATGAAAACACAACCAAACCCAAATAATATACTACCCAATAATGTCCTGGGAAAAAATATTATCTTCTGGAGACGGCAAAATACGAGCACAACTATGACAAAACTGTTCCAAAAACAATCCTTGGATCCATGGCTCATTCAAGGCCACAGACAGTCAACGATTGGTCAGACCTAGTTTAACTCTAGGTGGTGGTTTTTTTTTTTTGGTTTTTTTTTGTTTTTTTTTTACACGACCTTCTGAGAAAGAGGTAACTTGGGTATGTGTTCACAGTTCAAAAGAAATACAGACACAGACATGACATGTCAAAGAAAAATAATGCGAGTGCCAAGGATTAAAACTGGAGACAAATTTACAACAAAAGACTTGAACTATTCCTTTTGAGTGACATGGATCATTATGGTGATTTAAACAGTTAGACATGGGTGAACTTGCTCATCCTTCACTATTATGTTCTGGGCTGTGAATATAAATGTTCCACGGACGCCTGTAGAAATGTGTGTGAGAGTTGAGCACAGTGCTGACTGACATGTGATTCAAGTCGTGACTTTTTAGAGCAGAAAAATGTTGTCAGCCTCCAGGGCTTCAAGGTGTGTTCAGATAATTCATCACGCATATAAATACATTTGAACAAAGCCCACCTCCCCAATACCAGCTCCTGTCTGCTCCGTCTGTGCTTATCTTTCAACACTCGTGCACACTTTGTGTATCCAGGCGTCATCGACAACAAATCTCTACTCCACATCTGGGACAAACCCTCGGCATTGTGTTGGGACTTGACACTGCTGTAATGTAACACCTCTGCCTTGCTTCCATATCTCTAATCCACAGTGAAACTACTAGCAAGCGCCCACTCGGGCTGAAGATTACCAGCTGAGCGTGGCAGAACTTGTGCAATACAGGAGCAGGGTTGGCAGAAATGATCGTGTCTAGAGATGCTTAAAGAGATGTTCTGATCATTCTACCAGCTGTAAAATGATACCTGTAAGAGATATCCCCTCAGTCTGAATAAGTGTTTCTGCCTGTCTTTGGGAAAAGTTCAGGAATTTGAGAAAACGCTGGCCTTTTAAAGAGCTCAATACGTTTGTTAAAACTTCTCTAATTAGCAGTTAGAAATTAGCATATGTGAAATTATTTGACATATAACGGCTTATTTAGCTTAATCTTTGGAAAATAAAAACTATATACTATATATAATAAAAGGGGTTTTTTTAGCCCCTTTGATAGTTTTGACAGATGTTCTTCAACAGTTTGGGTTTGCATGTTCTTAAGTGCTTGAGGCCTTACATTTGCACTCAGTTGTGTTGTCAAGGCTGAAACTTTTTCCTGGGAGGCATCCAACTCCCGCCGAAGCTTGCGAATCTGAGGATTTACAAGAAAAAAAACGTCATGACATCAAAAGGCGCCAAAACAAAAGCATAAACACATAGATTTAAATACATGCATGCCTTCATGGAGCATGTATGTAACGCTAAGCACATAAATGCATCCAGCATCAAAAGAGTCAGGCTCCCAGATTGAAGCTCTGAAGCTGTGATTGAAGTTCAGGTTCAGCGATGAAATGGCAAAAAGCATAAAAGAGCACACGCAGGTGTTCACAGGAACAAGAGCTTGTTACAGGGTCAGTCACAATACAGCTACACGTGTATCTGGATCCAACTGTAAAAACATCCCCGTGTTCCAACAAGTCCAGTGGCTGCGTGCGGAAAATTAAAGAGGAGAGAAGTGCTGTGGGCGGGCTGATGCTTACCTCCGACTGAGACTTTTCCTCATTCTGTAAAACAAACACCAGAAGATAAGAAAACCATTAGAGGGCACCACTGACTGAATTGAGACAGACTTTAATTAAAAAGCAGAGCAGAGTGGAGGTTGGAGCACATTCTCGTCTGATTTGTTAGCCCCATGGATATGAGCTTTATAAACTGTGGAAGATATTGTGTGGCGTAATATGTCTAGAAAGTAGAGAAATCCTCCTAAAGGCATTTCACTGAGAGATTCATTGTCTTGACAGGCTGCACATGGAACAATAGTAAGAAAAGACAGGTAGTCAAATATGTACAGAGTGAGAGCATGCAAAACAAACGCTCGCACGAACACAACACACCCTGCTGCTGTTCACCAAAACAGCGAAACACGCAACACCCACATTTATGTGTAAACACACTGCAACGGAAAAATCTTTCTTAGCAAGAGGTCAGTGTATTGTTGGATCAAAACTGGCCTCCCTGAGGCTAAAATTTAATACGACTATGAAGCCGTCTTACGCCATTTCCAACCAATGACAGCGACGTAGCAAATGCCTCAGTTTTCCATGAATTTTGCATCTTCTGATGAAGATTAGATATAAGATTTAATATGAAGCTTTTAAATACGAAATTACATTTATAGAACTTTGCAGTGTGATCAACAGTCTTTCAGCATAGCTCCTGAACTTGAGCAGGAGAGCTGATAAGCCACGATTTTTCCATCTGTCCACTTTCCAGCTCCTGATCGGAGCAGCAGCACGCAACAGCTTTTATCATATAATCTGTGCACAGAGGTGTGTGAGCACATCTGTGTTGTGGCACGTGGCATCTGTCCACATACGCAAATGGAGCTGTCAATTGCACGCAAACACTAACACACACGCACACACACGAAAGACTTATCCTAGATATACAAACAGCAGTCTGTCTTGGAAACGCAGACAAAACATATCATGTATTTTCTCTGTGGTGACACATAAGCTCTTCAAATATGAATATAATTTAGTTAGGCAAAATGTTTGTGTGCTGTTATTAAGGACAAGCAATAAATAGGATAAAATAAATTTTATATCAGTGTAATTTCTAAGCTGGAGCTCTTTAAACTAAACTGCAAATGAATCTCTGAAATCAATCAAGCACCATTACCTCGCAATCTACACTCAGATAATCAGATATTTAATGGCTGTATTCAACACTCAGACCACAAGAAAAACAACAAAGACTTTCTGCACCCTACGGCCCTGCTCCGTCTCATCCCTACCGTTAGTTGCCACGATGCGACAGCGCCTGTCAAGGATAAAGTTGCCATCATTTTGCTTCCAGTCTCTTCCCCTCTGTGATTTTGAACCTGCGACTCTTTATCTCAAAAAGAACCAGCCAGTGTCTGAGAGTTTCTCTGCTACACCTGCCCAGGTGAGGAAACTCACACAGGGAGGAGGAGCCACACTGTGAAGCACAAACCTCTGACTGGCTACAGTGCATACTCGTGGGCTGTCCTGTGTGACTTCAAACAGCCAATTTCTCACAGGATCTTTGAGTTACATATCTGCACGGATTAGGGGGTAAATTCACCAATTCATGTAGTCAGTATATCATAACTGCACTGACAAAAGAACAAACTGGTTTCTCCAGTTTCCATGGGAATTGTGGTGCTGCTGCAATACGACAATACCTGCTGCTTTGCAAAGACTACCTTAAATGAGATTTTGCCTTTTAGATACCATCACAAAAGTGCACGCTTTTTCAGTAGCAGTTATATTGAAATGTTTTTCTTATTCTTTATTTACCCAAAAATAATCTATACAGAAAAAATGCACTGCTTCTCTTTTGCATCACTTTAAAAATGTAGTTTTTATTCAGAACCTCAGTCATATGACTAACTCTGTTTAACTTGGCAGTTTCTGAACTCACCGTGGAGTAAATGGAAGAAGTGCTGGAGACCAGAGACAGAGATGATCCGTGAACTGAAAAGACAAAATGTGAAAGCAATGATTAGAAATTACATCTGTAGACACAAGCACTACCTTCATTATCAGCAGACCTCCCACACTCCCCTCACTAACCACCCACTCTTTTCCAACACTGCCCACCCAGAACGGTTCCTCCCAGTCTTCCCAGCTCCTGCCCACCTCCTCATAAATTACATAATGCCGAGATAAAGAACTCCTACATGCAGCAGTCAGACTGTGGCGCAACTAATGACTCGACTGGTAATAACACATCAGAGGCAGGGAAACAACGCCAGCACTGTTTCCTGGCTGTGAGCAGATCTGAAAGGATCAGCAGTATGATGTCATCAACCGCACCGAGAGGTTGTGCCGATCCCAGCTGATTTATTAGTTCATAAATAGCCTTGTAAGTATGAGATGTGAGCTCACAGAGGACTCACTTTTATCTTGATTTGGTCTAGACAGAATCATGTGCTGGAAGCCACATGAAAAGGAGAACTGCACTTTAGTTTTAGATCATCATTATTAGTTTATATCTTTTTCTAACTACTAATATCCATTATTCTTCACAGAAGTTGTTTGATACATGACGCCGGTAGCGCTGAAGGTTTTATGAGTGCAAATTCCCAGTAAGTCTCTTTTAGCCTGCAGATGCAGGAAGAGGATCAGAACATACAATGATAAAATGGGGAGGCTTTTGGGTGGAGGGGATGGAGTGAAACTGTATAATGGTGTCGCTCTTAAAAAAAGGACAGGTCCGACAAAGTGTTTTGAGTATAATGTGACTTTTGTCCTGTCACTCAAAGAACAGTCGGGTAACTCTACACTTGAGTAATATGCACATGTACACACACACACACACACACTCATATCCTCACAGGCCTGCACACTGCGAACCAACACACAAACACAAAGCAAGAGTGTGTGAGATGGAGAAAGTTATGTCTGAGTAATCTTGAATGTCACCACATATCCCTCACACCTCACTGTGAACCCTGTCATTATCTCCACTAGTAAAAGAGAGGACAGACTCGTGGAGCTGGAAAGAACTGAGGCAGATATGCTATCAGGAATGGTGGTGTCTTAATAATAAGTTTGCAGCGATGTAACTGTGCGTGCACATTCCACCAAACTCTTAAAAAAAACAATCAGGTGTGTGTGACTTTCAAAATTAAGGCAGCTTTGAAACTGTGTACACGAGAGAGGACACGACTAACTGACGGTGACCTTAGTCTCTTAGCAAAAGAAAGCCTCAAACACGTGTTTGCTTAAAAGGAACATATAACAGATGGCAAAAGGTGAAATCATGAACATGTCTGGTATGGCTGACAAAAGATGTTTATCAGAGTTTGATATTTAAAAAAGAAAAAAAAGAAAAAAAGGTTTCAATGTGGAATTTAGAAGAACACATACAATCAGCTGTTTCACAAAACGTGTTACCAGATTTGATGTCTTTGCTCATGGCTTTGTCCTCTATATTTACACACCGCCTTCACTGTGGAGGACACACATGCCTTTGTATTCCTTTACAGTTTTGGGTGGGAAACCCGTCTGTGATGTTCATCTGTGCTTTCAAGCTTTACGTCAGCATCCTATAACCTAAAACCAACCAGGATGACTGTGACAAATTTGAGAGGAGTATAAATTTCTGCACTTTTTTTTAAACTATAAAATATTTCACTTTCCCTCCTAGCATGTCTTTCAGCTGCATTATAATAGGTTATGTGTTTATTATGGTTTACTGAAATCCAAGTTCACAGCAAACTACTGTTTGCATCACTGAATGCTGGGTTTTTCCCCCATTGAGAGAACAAAATACTGCACTTCCTTCACTCTCCCTTCTTCTTTCCCCCCGCCCCCTCTAAATCAAAGTGCTGTTTCTATGGCTCAGAGGATTGGGATGGCTCCAGCAGAGAAACCTCTCCTGAGTGGGGAGTCTGCCCGCTGGTGGGAAAAGCACTGGTGGGTACTTTTCCCAATAAACAAGCTTATGAAAAAAACAAAGCCACACTAAAGCTGATTATGGATTTCTAAGGGGGATAAAGGGCTTTTCTTTGACGAGGGGTTGTAATCTGCCCTAATGTTCTCTAAACAAATGGAATAATAATTCTTTTGGCATGAGGACGTGAAATAAGGAAGCTGAGGCTTCACAGTCACAGAGGGACGGGGGGGCATGCAGTTCTTAGAAAAGGATTACACCTAATTACAGATTTCACCAAACATCTGAGGAAAACGTGGCCAGGACTCACACGGAGCCACCGAATATTCACCAAACCACCACATCCAGCTTTCTCCAGTCTCCTCCTACCTTCTTCGAAGCCATCCCTGAAGGATCCCGATCTGCTCATGGTGCGTGTCTTCTCGTCCAGCGACATGCAGGAGTTTCTCAGACGGTTGTCACAGCAAGGGTCGATAGGGGCATCCTGATTGGTCAGGCTGTTGTTGCGCAGACCACCAAGGTTAATCTGAGCTGATGAGGTCGGGCTTGATGCTGTGAAAATGATATACGCCGATGTAAAAGTTGGCAAGCATTACATTTCTTTGTTACTCATATGTTTATAAAATGTTATAAAATTGTAACAAAGGAGTGTGGAGACATACCGAGTTGTCCAAAGTTGAAGCGTGTTCCAGAGGGGGAGGTTAGGCTGGAGCCGGGAGAGAACGGAGAATTGCTGGCCGAGTCCTGTAGGCCACTGGTGGAGTGGGAGCGCAGCCAATCACGGGCCTCCTCGTGGCCTCGCAGCTGTGGTGAGGGACCATACCTACAGGACATCAAAGACAAAAAAGGTCAAACCAGAAGTGAGGACACAGAGCAGAATAGGTCTCTGTTTTTACGGATGAGTTGATCTCGATTTGGATTTTTTTCCCAGATACTTCACAATCAGTGAGATGATTTTTTTTTTTTTTTTGCTGAAGCAAACTGATTAATGGCTTGAATTTAGCAACAGATGAATCAGATGCTGAAACAATTTAAGACAACAATGTGCCAACACTGACCAACTTCCAGTTGTGAGAAACATAAACTAGCAGAAAAAAAAAAGCAGAAGAGAAGCCAAAGAAAATTTGAGGCCCACAATCAAGTGTGCTGCATCGAAGCACAGTGACAGATCTGTACGGGGGACAACGCGACATGCCTCTGCACAGAAGCACAACACAACAACAAATGTGCCAAGTGCTAAATTAAAAAGAAAAGCATTCCTGAAAGCGTGACAACAAGCCTCGAAGACTGAATGTGGACGCAGAACAACAAAAAGAAAGGCGGAGGAGGACAATTTAGTGAACCAGTGTGCAAAAGTGCAACGTGACCAGCGGGGGAGTGAATTCAGTACCTGAGTCCCTTCTTAGGCAGAGTGTTTCTACCACAGTGTGGCCCGCTGTGGGAGAGAAACACTTCAGAAGAGGAAAACAAAGGAAGCAAGGAGGCAAGGAAACATGTGTGGCTGCATCTCTCAACAACTACCAAATTATAATATTTCTAGACTGCAAAAAACATCCATCTTTACATGTTGAGTCATCTTTTTTTTTTTTTTTTTTGGACACAATATGATCATTTTTTACCACAGAAAAATCTAAAAACTTTCATTTGAATCCATTTAAATTTCATTTTTCAGTTTTTCTGTGGAAAAGAGTTTAAAGACTCAGAAAGATAAATAAAAATAATGATCTGAGATTGATATTTTTGCAGTGAAAACTCAAACACAACCTAAGCTCATGCTGGCATATCTGTACTCAACCACAAGGTGGCAATAAGTGAACAGTCATAACAGACTAGAAGCTGTCCGCCAAACAAAAACACTGAAGCTGCCAACATCCACACAGACACCCTCACAAATGCACTCTGACACACAACCATTCACACAGTAGCTAAAAAAAAAAAGGTCATAAAAACAATATCCACACAAACCACCACACAGAGCGACACATTTCAAACTAAAACCACAAAATACTAACTAACTACCGCACAGAGGGACTCTCTGAGGTTATTGGTGGTGCTCTCTGTGTGACAGCAGGTGGTGGTTTAGTAGGTAAATCCACAGCTGTTTCACCAGAAGCCTAGCATTTGCATACAGGCACATTTTACCTGTCCTGCCTCCGAGGTAGGGTGTTTCGGCTGAATATAGGGCTAGCAGAGGGGGAGGAGAGGGGACTGATGGAAGACAGGAAGGGGGAAAAAAACGCACAACAGACACAGAGAAAGAAAGTTTTTAGAAAATAACGCAAATGAAAAAATGTTTAAGAACAGATCAAGTCCATGACTCTTCACCAGCGAAGCTAATAAGAAAACTCAGTGAGGGTGATGTCACCTTCTTAAAGCTTGAACTTCAGATCCTATTAAGTTTCCTCTATGTCATTCCTGTCACATTACAAAGTCAACCTGTCAGGATGGAATCTGCTACAATGACCACAATTACTGTATAATCAGCTGAGGGCGCCACAGGATTATGTTTCTGCTCGAGTGCAGACAGAATGACAAACATGAAGTGACAACTCACCATGGTGGACGCTTTGTACATCATTTTGATTCTGAGTTCTTTAAAAGGTAGCTGATGTCAAGTCAACAGAATGTTGGACACAATAGATCTTAGAATAAAAGAAGACTTCAAGTGCTCACTAGAATTAAGCATTATACAAACCATTTTTTACTTAACCTATGCTTTCATATGTAAGGAGCTTTTTATTTGCTTCATTAGGCCATGACCATTTTACATGAGGCATGCATTTCTTATTACCCTTCAACTGCTGTTTGCAGCTACAGTGGTCATTCATTAATAGCTGGATTCAGCTGGATTGTATTATTTTACTACAATTACTGTCTTATTTGTCCTTTTAACTAACAACTCTTTTTAGCTGTTGCCATCTTAGCTTTTAGAAACACAATGTTATAATGAGGCACTGATCTGACTGAGAAACTGAGGCACACTGCAAGGTCATGAGATAACTAACCTGCTTTTTAACATAATGTACCAAAAGAACATTACAACTCAAAACTAGTCAACACCATAAACATTAGTAAATTGCTTACAGAGGTAACAGTTAAGAGGACTTCTACACAATCCGACTTTTTTTTCTCCTCAGGTGAACTGTCATTAATGTGAAATCTTCTGCAAAAATCAAACTGATGAATGTAAAATATTAAAGGGCTCAATGTTTGATCATTCGTAGGAAATGTGTGTTCTAACCTTTCAGACATGCCGGTCTTGACACTGCCGGTGCGACCCAGAGCGGACAGCGTGTCCTCCCTGTGGGTCCCGTGGCCGCCACCTCCGGCGCTGCCTAGGCTCATGTCGATGGACTCGCTGCTCGTGTGCATGCTGCTGACAGAAGGGAAACCCATGCTTCCAGTTCCACCGTGTCCACCCAGGGTGCTCTCCCTGCTCTGCACAGAGGAGCTGCTCAGGGTGGTTCCCCACGTCAGGCTGTTGGAGGGTCCGGTGGAGGAGTACACAGAGCCAGGGCTGGAGGCCTGATCAAAAATTAGATTAAACATAAAAAAAAAAATCAGTCTATATTTTGAAGTGATTATTTTGTGATGTGCAGCAATAAGATAGAGCACTGACACAGTCCAATTAAACACTTGCTGATTTACACATCTCGCAGTCACAGAGTAAGATAATCATATTGGGAGACATGTTTCTGGCCTAATGGGTTAACCTTAGTTAACCCTGAGCTGATGAGGGAAAATATATTGATATTGACCTTCTTCTAGGTCTATATTTTATCCCTACAAACTAGCATCTGGCTCTTTAACTGCCAAAAGATCGACTGTGTTAGCCGTGTTTTTACTGAGTGGCCTGTTTTGGCCGAGGACAATGCTAACCCTATTATAAAAGCAAACAGACATATTTTTAAACAGGCACCCTCACAAGTATACAAGATGTTCTAGTTTTCTCAGAGGATGTATATTCATTAGGATAACTGAGTATTTGGATATCTTTGTGCCCACTGTTTAAAAAGACACGACTGCTACTTTGTAAAAGATGACAAAGTGTGACACTTCATGATTCATAACTAATCTGGTTAAGCCTAATGAATCATGTGTGAACATGATGGAAAGTTCATGATCCAGCATGCTCACACATTTGTGCTGTGCTGCAATATGTAGCCTACAGTCAGTCGAACAAGTACACACGCTGCCAGGTTCTACTTCAACTGAACACACCTAACAGCAGTTCGTGGAAATTACCACATTTGTGGCATTAGTAAGGTGAGAACAGAAATGATCTCTGTGTCCCTCCCAAAGCCTTGTAGCAGTTCTACAAACATATCTCACGTGCTTAACACACATCTGGATCATTGCTGAGCTCAGAGGCGCATAACCATTTTGAATCTAAAAGCCGAACCTGACCTTCTTGTTTGGCTGTTGACCAGAAATCGCAAAGCTAACGCGTGCAGTCGCTGTAGCATTAACTCTAAAGACCAGCTGGATGTCTGTGCCAAATTTCATGGCAACCCATTTAACTTTAGTTCATGTAATCCCTGACCAAGCACGGAGGAATAGGCACGTCTTCTGACTTTGGAACTGCCTTCAAAACCAGATGGTACTTCTCAAAGGCCTAATAAATAAAGTTGGGAACTCTTTAAATTCATCCTTTGTACTCCATGAATTCATTAATTAATACCTTCTTGTCATGCTGCAAACATGTTTCTTATTTTTGTATAGCTGCTTTTAAACCACAAAACAAACCAAGTAGATACTTTGACTATTTTTGGTGGTGAGCAGTTGGAGAACTGTACAGCTACATGTAAAAATACAGCTAATGAATAAGTAGCACTTCCCTTGACAGATCTAAAGTCAACATCTTCTAAAATCAACTAATATCCAGTCTAGTTCAGCAATTTTAAAAGTTAACCTTTGGACTGATAGCACCTATAGTGTATAAATGAAATTCTTTCTGTAGAGAATAAAGAATCTTCTTGATAGATGTAATATTTTTTTATTTGACTGATATTCTAATCCAGTCTCTCCATTATTTAAGTCCTGCTTACCTGCTCACTGCCCAGTGTGCCTGTCCCCGATCCAAGTGCCCGGCCTCCAAACAGGTGACTGCTGGTTTCGTTGTCCAAGCAACTTAGTCCTCCATCAGGAGACTCCAGCACTGTAGCCACGTGGTTCATGGTAGCGTGGGGGTTGGAGATAACAGTAGAGTTCTTCATGCTTTCAGCTGTGGTCACTGGCGCCTGTTTACTGGGCTTTCCACCAAATAATCTGTGGTAAATAGGGAAGAGGCAGAAAAGCTAAAGTGCTTGTAGTAGAGCAGGAAGTGTGCAATCTTGTATTTGTAATCAGCAAATTCACAATTAACACCGTCTCACACTGTAGTATATCATCGCATAAATAATTCAATTTCAATTTTTGTATACAGCACCAAACCATAATCACCCAAAGGTGCTCTATATTGTGAGATAGAGAGCCTACAATAATACAGAAAAAAATAACAATTATACAAGCCCCTATGAGCAAGTACTTGGTGAGAGTGGGGAGGAAAAACTCCCTTTTAACAGGAGGAAACTTCTAGCAGAACCAATTTAAAAAAGTGGCATTCTATTACGTTTGTGTTGAGATGATGATCATTTCATGTTATTACTCTGAAATTTACTCTGGAAGCATCGGGCATTCGCTGAATTTAAAAATAAAAACCTTAATAAACATATGAATAAATCAATACACTGAACTAAAGCTGCCAAAGTCAGTTTGATCTTACAGGTGAGAACAAAAAGCTGTGTTGTACTTCAGAGCACCATATTTATAATAGAAGATAAAAGATCTAAAATATGACAGAACAACTTTTTTTGTTGTTGTTGTTTTTTCTTTCATCAATACCTTAGTTTTATAATCACTGAAAGCTGAAATAGAAAACTAAAATTAGATTACCTGGACAGCCTAGTTTGGAGCTGTGGCAGGATTAAAGTGTTAAATGGAGCAGCAAAGTGATTTAAAAGTGCTTTTTTTTTTGCCAACAATTCAACTGTATTCATTTCAACTCTGTAACAAAGAGAACAGTAGCAAAACTGTAGCCAGTATAGAGTCAGTGAATCTGAGACAAGGCCAGCACACACACACAACTCTCTCCTCTTTCTACGCTAATCTGCGGTTAGATTTAAATGGCAGGCAGCGGTGACTGGAGCCGTGGTAGGCGATAATAGCAGCACAGTCTCTTTGAAGAGTTATCACTCCCTCACATTAATGAGGGCAGAGAGCTGAGGTAAGACTCAGCTTCCATTACCCTGTGCCACACCCTACACCCCACACCACCAAGGCTGAGGCTTGGCAGCTGATCAGCTGAGCTCAAGGTCTGATTCACAATGGCCTGATTTAACCTCTCAAAGACTGTAACAAGTCTACACATGTGTTCCTTACTCACCACTACTTATCATTTGCTGCGAGCGCATGATTACTGCCTTTAAAATGGTCTGCAGTGTGTGTGTGTACTGCATGCGGGTGAAGTCAAGCCCATACAAGAGGGCCCCCACAGAGGGTTGCTCATCACTTAGCTGTCAGTGTGTCTGCAGGATTACTCAGCATACAAAACGATGGTTTCTAAGTGTGTGTGCTTGTGTGTGTGTTCACCTGCGTAATGTAGGTGAAGAAACCTGCTGTCTTCCTGTCAGAGGAACAGTTGCTGCTCCTCCGCTCTGCATCGCGACCCCACTCCTGAGGTTGTCAATCTCAGAGACACCTTTTTCCCGATCTGTCTGATTGGCCAGCAGGCTTGCTGAGCCGTTGGCCTTGGCTATGCTGATTGAGTTTTTCCCGTGAGAGGTGACAGAAAGCACAGCGGCTTCAATGCTGCTGGTGGAGGAGCGGTTCCCATTGCGGGCGGCTGCTCCGGAGCGGCTGGGTCTCGGCAGGCTACGGTACTGCAGGGTGGAGCGGGCGCTCATCGGGAGGAAACCGTCATCATGGTGTCCTAACACTGTGCCTCCATCCTGCCCGCCAGCCTTCAACCCTCCGGACAGCGAGCGCGCCCCAGATTTAGGCA
The DNA here is from genome assembly GCF_963576455.1 of Neolamprologus multifasciatus. Lineage (NCBI taxonomy): Eukaryota > Metazoa > Chordata > Actinopteri > Cichliformes > Cichlidae > Neolamprologus > Neolamprologus multifasciatus. The sequence continues at coordinate 7,291,741 of NC_140439.1, read as the reverse complement.
TCTTCCCCAGTGTAGCCGAGCCGCTGGTGATGGTGGCACCACTGGCGGTAACCATTGTTACCATCCCATGGCCTTGCTTCTTGAAGCCAAAGGTGCTGGTTGGGGTGCGTGAGGTCAGTGCGTGCGTCTGTGTGTGGGGCTCTGAGACGGTGTTTGTGAGCGTGTGTGTTGTCGGTGTGCGGCTGGTGGGGATCGTCTGTTTTTTGGCCTCATCACCACTGCTGCGCCCAGCATCTGAGGGTGAGCGATGAAGGCCGTTGGAACGAGGAGAGAGACGTCCTTTTTCTGACACCTTAACATCATCTGTCTTACCTGCAGGACACAGAATGAGACATCAGAAACACAGGCTTTCAAACTCTGACTTGACATCTCATTTTTCTCAATACAGTGACACCTGTATCTATAAAATGTGACAATTTGTCCTTATGTCTAAAAGTTTATTAGTCACACTTGACTTTAATGATCTTTTTTTTATTATTATCAGTGCTGGATGATCATGTTACCTGAACTGTGGGTCTTGTGGCTCACTGAACCAGTGGAGCCTGTGCTACTAGTGCTTTTAGTCCGGGGTGACGTCACCCCCACCTGAGTGCTCATGCCTCTCCTCCAAGAGCCAGTGTGGGACACGGAGGGAGTCTTTCTTCCTGAGCCACCCTTGTCTGACTCATCAGAAATGTCGGAGGGGTTCCGACGACTCCACCTGGAGCCTGCTTCCATCCTAACCCCGCTGTCTGAACGTCCGTCTGACCTCTTGACCTCGTCTCCAGACCAAGTCTGGTGTGCCGGTGTTGAGGCTGAGTGCTTCTCTGCATCCGTTACAGGCTGGGAAGACATACAAAGATAGTCAGATTTACTGCAGTTGTAGAGAATGTGGCTCTAAAAAGCCACCTTTTATGACCAAAGCCATCATACTGGTTAAAGCTACCAGCATTTACGCCGTCATCACCACCTGTGCAGCTGTCTGAGAACATCTGGGCTTGAGCATCTCGAGCACTAACAGCTGAAATACAGCTTATACACTTTTCTACCTTTGCTTTGTCAAGCAGTTCATGTTTTTGAGGAAGCTACTTCATTTCAAAATTTTCTAAAGCAAGATGTAAGCCTTTTAAAACTCCGATAGGTGATCATTGAAATCATGCTGACTGTTTAAGTTTTACCATTTTCAATTTGCTGTTACAGCTCAGCCTTAATTTGTAAATTAGTAGATTTCAGCTACAGGAAAGATGACAGCAGCTTTTAAGTAGATTCTGCAGCTTTCCAGACAACAGTACAAAAACGCAGCTCTGCTCACAGACCTTAAAAAAATCCAGCCAATAGAGGATTCCACGAGGACAGATGACACACACTTAATGAATCTGGCTGCTGCACTAAGAGAAAGACCTCTTTGTGCGCACCTTTGTTTTTCCTTCTCCACCTCTGCCTCTGAAGCAATAACAGACACGCGTCAGCCACAACACAATGTGTGTGTGTGACATAAACATGTGAGTCAGCTGTTAATATTCTCATTTCACTTCTCAACTTCCTGAACCTTTAGTGGCTCAAAATCACTATTTAATGGTTTAAAGCTAGTGTCAACACCAGCTTTAGCTTTGAGAGTTCAGAGATGTGCCGAGGAATGCTGGGACAGACACAGTTAGAAAAAAAATTGAAGTAGAGCAGACAGATGCTCATTCAAATCAATCAAAATAAAAATAAAAAAATCCAGGCCATATGAGGCCCTTCACAAATTTTCATCTGGCTCACATTTTAAAAGATAGAATATGTTAATTTTGGCCCAGAGAGTTACATACACTCCCTGCAAATGCCAAACTAAACGGACAGGCACGTCTCCACTGCACCTGAAGACTAAAGAACACAAGAAAAAAGCAAAGTTCATTTTGAAGGCAGATCATTTCAACTCAGGTGGGAGACTGAGTATGTTTTTATAGAGTGTACAGAGAGGCCTGTATGTCCATTGGCCATCAGACAGTTTCTAAATTAAAAAAAACATTAATTCCTTGCTGTCATTTTGAATCCACAAAGCAACAAAGATATGGAGCCACAGATGGAAACAAAGGCTTCAGAAAGTTGTTAAACTCAAAGCAGGCATGCAACTACAGCAGAATGTTTCCAACCTCAGATACAGATGGTTTCATATTTATAACTAGCGTCAAGACAGAAGGTTAGGCTATAGATTACAGGTTTGTTAAGACTTGCAGACATGTGTGCAGCAACAACAATAAAGATTTATTATTTCTATTTTCAAATAAAGACTATGGTTTTATCAAGCGCCCCATATTTTCAGCTGTCAAATTAAAATGTCATGAAACAGGTTGGTGTGAGGTGCCCGGATGGTGGACCTCTTACAGAACCATAATCAGAAAACACTGTTATGTCCTAAATAATAACAGCTAACATTTGGTACCCTTGGGTTTTCATGCGGGCACAAAGAAAATGCCTGCTCTATTTACGCGAAATAAATTAAAAAGAATGATAAAACAAAAATGATCATCTTTGATGAGAAGCTCTAAACACTCTTAAAAAAACTGCAGTATTCTTGAGTGTGTAGTCTCACCTGTGTACTGAGGCCCTTGCGCTGTGCTGCGGGGGTGTTGGCGTATGAGGAGATGGAGGAGCTGGTGTTGATGTCATCTGTGTCGATGTTGTCGCTGATGCCACTGCTCACAGAGCTGCTGTCGTCCCAACTAGACACACACACACCAGTACAGGAGGAAACGCTCATTTTAAATAGTGCTTCTTCCAGAGTGAAGACAAAAAGGAAGACAGCAGAGCTTGGAGACACCAGACTGAATTGTGATGCTTCTTATCCTATGAATACAACACTGCATGACCTAAAAGTAATTATTCTGTTCCATTTCCCCCATTTCCATATTTCTTTTCAGGCACAGACGCACAGAACTTTGAGCACTGCTAAACTGAAATAAACGTTCAGAGCTGCCTCGTGATTTATATTCATTGAAACTGAACTGAATTCAGTGTGGGTACACACACAAATAGGCTGAATGGGGTTGTCTATCACACGAACAAAGGCGCAATGGAGGGGTGACATCATGGTGTGCTTGTGTGTGTCTGAACTGTTCAAACAGACCCATCTGAACAGGATATTTGTAAATATGCGTGTGTGTGTGTGTGTGTGTTGCTTAGAATCTGTGGGGGACAGGAAACCCAGCCAGTTGGCAAAGATCACTCTGAAAGGACCGGGGGGGGCGGGGGGGGGCAAATGGTGATGGCCGGTACAGGGTTGGCATCAGAACACACACGTGCACAACTCTTGTCAAGTTGTCACTTGCAGTTTTAAGACTCATCGAGGGCACATGCTTGTCTCAGTATATTGTACGTTTTATCTACAAATACTCTTTATAAATTAGTCTGTCAGATAAATCTGTTATTACCTAAAATGTTCCATTTCTAAAATGAAGTAAAACCAGAGAATTTGTAAACTATGAAGGTTGTGCTGTATATGATTTGAAACAATACAGGTTGAATTTGGATTTCTTTGAGCAGTTTGTGTTTTTCTGCAGCTTTCCCTTAACAAAATGAGCAAAACTCCTCAAATCAACAATAGTGTCTGAACATAAGCACCAACACAAGAGCTTTGTCTCATTAAGGGTACGTGTTTGAAAGACCACCAAAAACCTAAACTCAAATATCCCATCGTTTATTTTCTAACTGCTCCAATTCCTCATTCATCTTGCAGTCTTGATTTTTATACAACATGCTCAGTGGCTAACTTGGAAGTCTGCATGAACACATAATTATGGCCTTAAAAAAAGAGAAAACTAAACAAAAACAAAGCATTTCCTATGGCAAAAATCCCAGACTCAGATTGCCACCGAAACCTAATCAGCTGTTTCTTGGCAGACTCTAAACAAAATACATCTGCTGCTTTTGGAGCAACCTTGCTAACAACCTGACAAACAGAGACAGGGGAAAACACAACTTCCTTCTAGGATCACCGGCACAAGCAGAGTGAGTGGAGGCATTGGCTTTCAGAGTTGAAAGCATCCGTAAAGCAAACGAGCTGTGAGGTGCAGAGAGATTGAGAGTGACCGCAACCGGTTCAGCTCATCCACACAGCCACAGGGGAAATTCCCACACACATCAATGCAAGAAAAAAAAACCCCAAAAAGGAAATAAAGATAACATATGTAATCTGCAATGGCCTTTGCAGATTCTCAACAAATCATAGCTGTCAGTGCTAAAGGACAAACTTTCTACTTTCTTTTATGCGTTTGTGCGCGCACACAAAGATAAGAACACACATAGGTATCTACCTGCTCAGGGTGCCTTGGTTGCTGTGGGAAGCAGAGCGCTGCGGGAAAATGCCGAGCTGGACAGAGAGCTTCATGACTCCATGCCGCTGAGAGAGTTCACGCAGCCAAATATCTGTCCCACTCCCTCTCTGTCTGTCGCTCTCTCTCACTCTGAGCTTCCTCAATGTCTCTCGCTCCCTCTCTTGCCCTGGCAAAGATCCTAGATTGAGCTCCTTTGTCACTCGTTGCGCTGATGCTTCACCCCTCGGGCACTCTTCGTCTCTCTCTGGACTAACAGAGAGAGAAACCTGTAAGGAGGGGGGGAGAAGGGCCTGCCCTACTGCTGGTAACATGAGCTTCCCCCGGGACTTTTAACCACTTCACTGCTGCAGCCGCACCACTAAAGAGTGCACACTGAAACACACCCCAAGCCCTAAATAAGCCACTTCAGCCTGACGAGAATCAAAAGGCAACAAAAGTCAAAGCTGCATGATCACAGACAAAGTCTCTGAAACTAAAGGACAATCTGCATCTCGCTGCTGCTTTTTTGTGTCTTTCCCAGCCATGGCTTATGCCTGTGTGTGTGTGTGTGTGTTTGTAAGACTGCAATTTCCCAGACAGATCCACCCTGACCAGCTGACAAGCCAGTGCTAATTAGAGATCAGGCCAAGCGGCGTGGCTCAGCCCACAGCCTCCCGCTGGCAAAGCAACCTGCCAGTTAACAACCACTGAGCCCTTTACAGCCAATCACAGGAGACAGAGACAGGGGGAACCGGTGCCAAACACAGGCCAATGAGGTCGGCATTTAATAGATCATCACACTGAGGGGATGATGTGATGTACTCCTAACTCTTCCAGTTTACCCAAATCACAAAATTATATATTTTCTCCTCTTAACCTTTTACAGGATCAAGTCATGTAGAAAACTTTGGGATTTTTAGATTTCTTCCTCTAATATAATATAACAGAAACAAGCAGGATAGGCTATGGAAATGAATGGAAAAGTGACTCCTACATGTAGTGGAGTTTGCAGTTAAACTGTATGTGCAAGTTTGTCATTCATCGGGATGACATGCGGCTACACTGTGTCACTCTGCAAACCAGTCAAACAGGACAGAAGTGAAGAAAGAAAGTGACCTAAATGAAGAGAGAGCGAGAATCCTGTCTCAAACCAGGTCCCTTTAGAAAACTTGCTGCTTTCCCGAAGGGGTCAGAGTTCAGAAGTCAAACCTCCAAAATTCCTTAAAGAGAAAAGCAGAGAGGGGGAGGCAAGAGGATGAATGAAAAAAATGGGCTCCTGCTCGGGTCAGCCAATAGAAGTGTCTAAAAGTGTCCTGAGAAAAGGGCAGTGGTTGTGTTTGTTTTAACTTTTCTTGTGTGTGTCCCTTGAGGCTGTGGTGGGTTGTACCACCACAGCCTGCTGTACTGTACCCCCCCTTCCTGAAAAGCCCAGTCCGACTCTGGCACATGCACACAGGATCTGTGCCGCAGAAATGTACACACAGACGTGCGGCCACAACAGAGCTGCGAAGCAGAAGTAAGGGGATTTCCTGTGTTTGAGGGGTGACTACTGGTCCTCACGTTGCAGCTGTATCACATAACCCCAAACTGCTGCTCTGCTCACTATACAGACAGACAGACAGATGGGAGAGGAAGAGGGAGCGGCTTTAACTGACGGTCTCTCTGACTTCCAGCCCTCAGGGTTTGATGCATGCAGATAAGAGCATGGACAACTTGACAAGTGAGTCCTGTAGAAGCATCGGGACAGAAGGAGTGTCTAGACTTCACCTCCACACAAATCAGTGCCATCATAACCATGCAAAACAATTTATTCCTATCACTAAATGGTACAGCATGAAAGATATCAATTTCTCTAAGCCAACGCTGCCTCACAACAGCATTTACACCTGCAGGTGCTCATTGCCTTGAAGCCCAGGAGGAAGTGTTTCCTGTGTTTGAGGTACTTCAAAAAGTATTATTATGGTATAAGAAAAAGTTGAAAGTCTGAAAAAAGACCATATATTTGAATACACTTAAAGCTTAAAACAAGCAAACAAAACAAATGATAGGAGGACTAAGTGCGAACAGTGTGAAGATGAAGGCGGTGGAGAACGGCACATTCTGGGCTGGAGCCCAGGAGCCCTGTGGTACGAAAATGACACAGCTGTCCCTGTAAGACAGGACTGGACTGGACAACACACTGAGGAATGTCTCTCTCTCTCTCGCTCTCTCCATTTTTTTCTCCATCTCTTTCTTTGGTGTCTAGTGCTATTGTCTTCTGTCCTGGGAAAACATTTGTTATCTATACTCTGAGAATTTATCAAAGCATGATCCCTCTGGCTGCCGCTCTTTCACTTAGCTTCTCTTTGACTTCTCCCTCTCTCTCTTTCTATTTGATGTGTAAACACAGGCTCCTTTAGATTCGACAGACTGACCCGGATCCGCGGTAAAAACTCAACAAACTTTTCACACATGTGACACGCATCTCTGAACTCACGCACATGACTCCACCATGCTGCATCTGCACACGCAACAAAAAAACCCTAAATTTAAAAGACTACTGTGACAAACTTGGAATTCCTCATGTCTGCAGGCATAAACACACACTGCACTCAAAACTAACCTACTGTCACCTCAATGCTAGAATGAAGCACAGAGCTGTGACTCCTGCCTGTAGACCATTGGTTAAGGAAACAGGCTCCCGGGATCGCTGGGATAAAGAAAGAAAGAAAAGACGGCTACAACATAAAAACAGATTTTTCCTAAGCTGTCCCTTTTTTTTAATACTCATCTGGTTTGAAATCTTTAAAAGAGTCCCCAGATGACAGATGATAACCCACTTTAAGGAAATAAAACATTTTCAAGAGGCTTCTCTCTTACTCTTGAACCATTTGTGTTTTTCTCCCATTTTTCTAGTTTTTCGACAGATGCTCTTGGTTGGGTTTCCATCTAAGCTAACGATTAGTCATGCAGTGCAAAACTGTGCAATAAATACAACTGCTGATGTAAAAAAAAAAAAAAAAAAAAACACATTCCTGTTTAACATGTATCAGCTGTATATCTATTATATAAATATACAACTGGGATAAATGAAGGATAACATTTGGGAATCATGGGACAAAATATGCTGTCTGTTTCAGGTCTGCAGACCTGAAACACACTCGTGTCCCCAGAGCTTTTCCTGAGCTCACATGGTGAAACGTGGATAATCAGCTTAATACTTTAAAGCTGCAACCTGCACGAACCCCACTCCATTACTCCCCATCTGAATTCAAGCTAACATGGAAAATATATGATTCAGGGAAGGTATGGAGAGTTAAAACTTACTCTGTGTTGCTGATTCCACAAACCACTCGCTGTAGATTAGTTAATGCTCCTTTGATCTGCATTCCCCATCTATTATCACCTCCTGGTCTGGGACAGATTCCATATTGGATCAGAGACAAGGGACCATCTCTGGCTTCTTTGTTTTCCTTAAAAAAAAAACACGACTGGACTTGTAGCTTGTTCAGCTGCCTGTGGCAGCAACTTTTATCCCATATTAAGCTTTTTATTTTGCCCTCTATGGGTCATTAGTACTGGTGGGTGGAAGGATGGGGAAAGAACGATTGCGGCTGTTAGAGCTGCAATGTTTGACAAAAAGAGAACACTTAAATTTACCTGAGTAGCAGCCCCGCCCTCTTTAGTGTTTGTCAGTGTGCCCAGCGGGTAGGGGTTTGGTGTTCTGCTGATGCAGTATCCATAGCAACAAAAACATCAGTTCTCTTAAGACTCTGTCTCTGTGGGTTTCTTTCTTCTCATATTATGTTGCTCTTCCCCATCGATTGAGCCTCAACATTTATCAATTTCACCCCCTAACACAAACTAAAAATCAAGGATGTGAGCTACAATAATTGTCAAGACGAGGTCTTACTTTTAGGGGAAAAAAAAGAACATGCAACTGAACTGACTAAAATAGAGATTTTTTTTTTCATGTGGGCGGAATAGCATCTTATGCCAGCTGCAGCATGTGTGTGGGAGTATCATTAACTTGGAAACACAGTTGACCTCACATCTTGCATTGAACAGCTTCAGATTCAGATGGCTCCCAGAAGCCCCGCAATGCCTGGCCTGCATGGTTTGAGCAGCCCCTGCCCCCTTGGGATATAGCAGAGCACAGCTTTTAGCATGACTGTAGCTGGGAGGAAGTTATAGCATTTAGCAATCGAGGGGAGTCGAGGGCTTTGTGAGAGTCTGGACATTTGGAGAGAAAAAATATTTGGCTGCTTATTGTGTGCTATGAGTGAGCGTTTGTAGAAGGATAGAGCAGACAAAGGAGAGGATTTTTAACTCACGGGGTGAATGTGTGCAGTTACAGATACCTTTTCATTCTTTTGTTTAATTACAGTCTAGAACCATACAGTAAAAAAAATCTCACTGGGGACATTTCTGATTCTTTTCTCCAAGGTTCATGTTTGGCACTTGGAGCACTTTAGCACCACCAATGGGTCAAAGATGTTAATCCTGTAAGGCCTGAAGGAGAAACTTGAAAACCAAAACCCCCCAAAAAAACCTGAAGTGTTTTGTGTGTTGAGAAATTAAATTTTTATTTGAATCATTTCTGCTACATCTGGGTTTTTTGTTCAATTTATTGCTCACAGTATCTTTACCTTTCCAAATAAAACACTGATGATGCAGAGGTAACAAACATGACAGCTTAACCCTGTACACCTGGAACCCTGTAACACCTGGCATTACAGGGTTAAGCTATGCATGAAAATCTTGGACAATAAACAGAAACAAAGAATGAGAAGGAGTTTAAATTATATCCTTAAGATGAAAAAGCTCTAATAACGGTGGAATTGGTGGAATTCCTTGGAACCTTTATATAAGCTTTGCAGCTCAAATTCAGCTCTCAAAGCAGACTGTTTTCACAAAAAATGCACTTTAACTTAATTCCAAACACAACATTTTACATAATGGCACAAAAAAAAATCATGCAGCATTTTCTCCCTAATCCTGATAATCTATCACTGCTGCAACCTGCACCCGTTTGCCTTCTGATAATCTAGACTGGAGCTGAGGTCCAACATACACACAAACACACAAAAACTAATGGGTTACTGTTAGTTAAGTCTTGATAAACAGCAGCTGCGTTCAGCAGTGACAGGCTGATGACGCCAACCAGCAGGACCAAGAAAAGACAGTATAGAGTATGACCAGATGCAGCTGTGCCCATGTATGTCTGTTAACATAGAAGCTCTTTCTTCCCCTACCTCAGGCCAACAGGGAACCTACTCAAGTCTAGACAGGAGAGATAAGATATTGGGGCTCGGGGCATGTTCTAAACAACTTCAGCTCTCATGCAGGTGGGACTGAAGCGCAGTGAGACAAACTGGAAACCAGCAAATGTGCTTTCAAAAAACATAGGCACCAATTTTCTGACAAATAAAATCATCAGAGATTTCTTAAGTATCAAAGTCCATGATACGCACACTTGTTTTTGCATGATAGGGTTGCAGATAAAGTCATTTGAAAACGCATCATAATAATTTAAATATTGAATTAAACCAGACTTTGGAAGAGGCAGCAGTGGTTGCCTCACAATTGTGCTCAGCAGGCCAACAGGGAACCTGCTCAAACCCAGAGAGCTCTCATGTGTTCTCTCCAGTTACTCCAGCTTCCTCCCACACTTTCAAGACAAATATGAACTGCTGACTTCTTCTGTGCTACCGCTGTAATAGATTGGTGACCTGTCCAGGGTGTGTCCTGCTTCTCGCCCTGTGAGAGCTGACATGAGCTTCGGCCCCCAGGATAAACAATTAAGAGCAAATCAGAGGAGCTACCAATGACCAGGTAGCTGCAGGTAGTCCATACTGACAGAAACTAGAACAGCAACATTTAACAACCGGGCTGGGTTACAGATGTTGAGAGACTGCACAATAGTTTAACAAGAGAAGGGATTTTACAGCTCTGGCAAGTTATCACAGTGGACTTACACAATTCACACTGCAGAGTGATGTTCCAGGAATGTGGGAATTTGCCAATCCAGTCCATCATAGTCTGTGCTAAAAATTGAACCAAGGCCTTCCTGTGCTTCTTTGCATTATTGAGCCCTATTGAAGCATTACTGCAATAAATGAGGAGTATTTAGATGTACTTCTAACAATGATCTGAATATCTTGAAAGGCATAAAGACTTAGTCAAAGGTGGTAAGTTTATTGTAGTTTATTAGGGTAATGCAAAATACTTTACAAAGGAAACAAATCTACAATTTAAGATAACAGACTTTCATAAAGATAACAGACAAACAGCTTCTGAAACATGAGTGTAATCCTGCTCTTAAGAAGCATCACACAAAGCCTGTAAGACATACACAGACATCTTTTTTTTAAAAAACAAGCACTTTCTTTGTTCCTGTTCTTTATGTTACCTCGGGACTACAGTGTCTTTGTTGTTGGAATAGTCTGTAACCCAAATTATATTTCATCACAAGACAACCCTGTTTGCTTTTCCCTGTAAGTACTTGTATCTATAACTCATATACACATACTCTCTGAAGTCTTTGGAAGTCTACCAAGTCTCTGATCTTGATTTAAAACCTTTTAGGAAAGGCGCTTATTGAAAGACACTCTGACAATGATGATCTGAGTGATCTGACCCAGCCACGAAGCAGCACTTGTGCTTGTACTTACAAGCAATGTTTTAGTTTTTGACATACTTTGGTCTATTTCAATATAAATTCATTTTTCTCAGCTATCAAACAAATAATATATCAATAAAAATGGAGACTTTATGTATTATCGTGTCTGTTTTCCACGCCGATTTGTGTAGACACCATCAAGACAAATATAGAGCCTATTCGCAGAACCCTAAATCATTAACAGGATTCTGACTCCACATTATACTGATTCGTGTGAAAACTGTCTCACACTGAGTTATGTGTGGTGATCCTTTGTTTTTTTTTCTTTTTGTCACGTCCTCATTTGAGATAGAGGAATGATATCCCCAACGCCTGTATGCAGGAATCACAGGGTTAGTCTCTGTAACACTCACTGCTACAGCATTTTCACACCACAAAGACCTCGTCCCTTTGTCTGCTTTAACAAAGAGAAGCCAAAGCAGAAGACAGGCCATTATGGATAGCTTCCTCTTTCTCCGGCCACGGAGATAAATGACCGGGATAAGCATGCTCAGACACACACACATGCACGCGTGTACACACACACACATACACACACATTGACACACTAACACACACACTTTCTAGCCTCTATTTTCTTTGTCTATACGCTCAGGATAGTAGGCCCCGTTCTTCCATGAGTCATTTTGTTTCCATGTTCTCCTTTGCATACATCTGACAGTTGGTCAAACTAGTTTTTGCACTTCCAACAGCCAGACCACAACTGACGCTCTCATAATTACTTTGTGTGGTTTCGCTGTTGTCAGAATATGCTGTGCAATCCCGTGTTTTCCAGCATCCTTCACTTCTTATTAGCCCGGCACTGGCCTGATCTGGAGGGTTTTAGCGCAAAAGCTTAAAGACGTTTGGAACGCTCTTAACTGTGAACCTCGGGCCTTTGAAGCTTGTGACCTCTTCGTTCTGGGGTCACAAGCATTTTGCCCCAGTGCCACAACAACACTAGACACCTACCCCCAGCCCGACTTCCTCTGGGAGGCTCGGCTGCATTGTAAACCAGAAAATGCATTAAAGGCGACTACAGCCTGGTGGCAACCATACCCAGTAAATAAATATAGATAAACATACATCTAAGATCACATGTTCAACTATGACGCTCGCAAATAAACTGTACAAAGCACACGCAGAGACAGTAAGGTGCTGGTTCTCCTCCACCAGCCCCAAATTGCACTGTTAACCCTCCTTTTGTGAAGTAAACTGGCTTTATCTTACACAAGAGAAAACCAGTCCCCCTTCTTTATCCTGCAGCTCCACTAGTTTCTGTTTATTATGCTAATATATTTCATGAGCTGCTTCTTCAGCTCTCTTAATTAATCTCAAAGTAAAAGTGGTAAGCACATTTATCAGGCAAAGCTTCAGGGGCAAGGAGGTGTGGTTGGGAGGAGTGCAGTCACCTCATCTCCTCTTGAAAGCCCACCATCTGAATTTTTCTCTAATCTTTTGAACCTAAAAATTAGGCTGGAAACATTCAAGCGTAAAATCAAATGGAAACAAAAGGGAAACCCCCTGACTTATCTTTTTTATTGCTTTTAAGTTTCTTCTCATTGTTGCACTCTAATCAAAACAACTTAGAAGAGGAAAAATAAGAGGTGAGAGGAGAGATGGAGTAAAGAGAGAAGGAGGAGGATGATAGGGAGGGGACAGATGAAAGGTGAGAAGGAGGACAGTTTGTTTTAAGGCCCACCTGAGGGCTGGAGCAGTTTAATGTGAAGGACAGTGCATTTGTGTGTGTGTGTGTGTGTGTGTGTGTGTGTGTGTGTGTGTGTGTGTGTGTGTGTGTGTGTGTGTGTGTGTGTGTGTGTGTGTACAGAGTGAAAGGTAGCCAAGGGGGCGAAGGTCAAAAGTCTGGCAGACAGGAAATTAGCCACACCTGAGGATTTATGGATAAAGACTACTTGAAACCCTCAAAGCAACACAACACAACACATCCACTTAAGAGTGAAGAAATTAAAAAGGTTTAAAAGCTTTTGTTTTCTACACTTCACCGAAGCACAAATATAGACATTTTCTTCACAAGCTGACAAAGGGATACTGTTGAGAAGACCAATGCCGCATCTTAAGCTATAGTATAGTCCCCTTTGTCACACACGATTTATCCCTTACTCTCATTACCACCTTCATCCATTCTGCAGTTCATCTTCATAACAAGCTCATTCCATCCCCCCAACCTATTTCTCTTTTTTTCCACCACCCCCATCACTATCTGGTAACATGGTTTCAGCTCAGCCTTCATTCATTTCCTTCTGTCAACTTGCCAGAAAACAAAAATCCTTCTACGGCTCGATGACAGGACAAAGACGGCAACGTCTCACCAAATTACTTGCACTGAAACGAGACGCTTCAGAAAGTCCCGCAGATATAAAAATATTCAAGCGATATTCTCATTTTACTACATGTTGTGGCCCACATATCCCAATAACACAGAAACTTGCATTTAGGATGAGTTTACGTACATTAGTGGTGTGGTGTCTGCAAAGCTCGCTGCATTATGTCCTGTGTAGTTGAACGAGTATAATCAAATCCACCCAAAAATGTGCATCGCTGTGTGTGTTTTTATTTATCATTAATATGGGTAAAAGCAGACATTTTCTAGTGGATACTGTAACTGTGCATTTGCTTTTCAGTCGTCCACTGAAATGCACACAAAGAAGCGGAAACTAGGCCACCTTAACAAATGTTTAATCAGAGACTGATTTTTATGTATACTTCATGGTTCGAGTGAATTTTTCGACCTGCATGTGTAAAAACACCTTGTTTAGCCCATGGTCAAGAAGTTTCGCAATTTCATTCACACGCACTGTTTTTGTGCCACACCTCAGGATGACCTCATTGAATATTTCCCTGTCTTAGAACAACACAATATTTCTACATGCCACCTTCACTTGCAGGATGATAAATTTACATTTTCTACAGTGACAGCAGGAAACAAGCAAAAAGCATTGCAACCAGAGACATGAGCCAAGATACCGGCTAGTTATATTTATGTGTCTTTCATTGGGACAAACACATCAAGCTCAGTGCATTTGATAGTAGGTGTATAAAGGCCTCCTGAGAAATGGAGCCTATAGATTGGAAACTCAGTTGAACTGATCACTTAAAGATATTAAGCTGCAACACAGCACCAAAAAAAAATCTCCTCAAAATAAACGGTTCCAGTTTAAGAGAAGAAGCAGGTAAGATTTAAAGATATTTCAGACCTACCTGTCAGCATCTCCCTGTCCCGATGACGCGTTTCGATGGAGCGTCTCTCGAACGGCAGCCATGCTGTCGGGAAGGCGGTTAAGGCGCCGAGTGTACAATCCCAAACCTCCATCAGTCATGTAGCTGCAAGAGACAACCAAAGCGTATTAGAAATAAGTAACTCTGACATATATAATTACAGACCTCAAAGAGGATGATTTGGGGTTGCGCCACTTTGTTTGAGATAGTGGGACGACTTAACAGACACTTGTCTTCTTGCTGGGGCTGCTTTTGTTATAAATGTCTTACTGAGCAGGAAGCCACATCCATGTAGTTCTCTGGCTGAGGTGAAGCTCTCATCAGTCAGGCTTAAATAGAGCAAAAACCTCCCACATCAACAGTGGAGACAGCAAACTAACTAAGGGGACATTTCTCTCATGTGGCTAGTGTTCAACAACGGCGGCCTTTAAAAGAAAAAACTGCTCAGAAGACAGTTTGCTCTCTATGTCTACAGGAAGCACATTGCAATTCATCACCAATACTGAGACCATCAGTGCACCAGACTGGAATATTATGATTGACTGAGTAACTAAGCATTAGAAGAAGCTAAAAATACTTGTACTGTATTTATATTTGCAGGCTAAGTAGGGCATTCACTTCATTTCGTAACGGAAAATTATATTTGAAAGGTCTCAATTTATTGCTTGCTGGCCTCGGAGGCTCAGTGAGCAGCAGTTACAGCCTGTGGCTAACGCTGAGGCCATGAGCACTTACATAAACATTCCCATTCAAACTAAAACAACACTAACTAATTCCCCAAATATTTACCTGTGGAGGAGCTTCCTAATGGAACTAAATATTGACTCCTTTAACCCGGGTGTAATTTAATGAGATGTTTGCTGGTTTAACGTTGAAGTTTTGATGATTCTGTGTATGCAGTGATGTGAGTAGAGAAAGAAGCCTAGCAAAAGCGCAACCACTAAAACAGTTATGTGTTATCTCAACGTGGATCTCGGTGAGAGGAAACCCTGCACGCACAGACAAACGCGCATTTGTACCTAAATGTGTATACAGTATACACACAGTACAGTGTTTCGTACAGACAGAGCTTCTTTGTATGTGACTCAAATGGAATCAGCATGAAAGCAGATTCTGTGTGCTGTACCCCAGCAGCATGAAAATGTAACTGTAACCAACCTGAAAAGTATCAAATGTTATACTTTCTTAACCAGAAGAGAGAATTATACAAGCTCTGGATACTTTTTTTTTTAAAGTT
This sequence comes from Neolamprologus multifasciatus, assembly GCF_963576455.1. NCBI lineage: Eukaryota > Metazoa > Chordata > Actinopteri > Cichliformes > Cichlidae > Neolamprologus > Neolamprologus multifasciatus. Next base: position 7,276,353 of record NC_140439.1, on the reverse strand, counting down.
GTCTGGTAGTAATGTAGTGTAGTGATAAAACTAAACTAAATATGCACTAATTCAATGTATTTAACACTCAAGGCACTTCATATTGTACATTACATAGAAAACCAACAATCAGACGACTCCGCCTACAAGCAAGAATTTGGTAACAGTGGGAAGGAAAAACCCCTTCTAACAGGAAGAAACCTCTACAAGAACCAGACCCAGGGAAGGGCAACCGGCATCTGCAGGCATTGGTTGGGGAACTTAAATTTTAGCATTTTTTAACCACAGACTTCCAGAGGAAGGATTGCACTGATATGGACAATGTATCTTTATAGACCAAGTATTTATCAGTTATTACTTTAATAGCATTTAGTATTTGTCTACAATTTGTTTTTGTACTGCAATGTCATATTATCTTAGTAATTAATCAAATCACACATCATAAATGTTAAGGAAAACTGTTCATGTTTCATGTGTATAAAAGAAAAAAATATTGGCCTATATATCAGATTTTGTAACCATGAAACACTGGTATTGGTAAATCCCGTGCCTTTTGAGCTATAATGCAGTGATATGCAGCAGTAGCCTTCAGGTCTGAGAAATAAAGCTAAATCAGAAAGTCCAAAAACTGCATTTCCTTTAAGAGCCACTCTAAGCAGGCCACAAATGTCAATCAGTCTTCAAGGATGCCAAATGTCAACATGTCCAGCATAACAGCATTAAAAGGCTGCCTGGTTAAAAAACAAAAACATACAGAAAGTATTCACAGAGAACATACTGGTATTATATTATTGGGTATAAACTGGATTTTTTTTTTTAAGTAGATCAGTGCATGAGCAGGCAACTACATGCTGCATAGCGGCCAAGGTTTGAATCCCACCTGTGGCCCTTTGCTGCATGTCTTCCTCTCTCTTTCCCTCTGATTTCCAGTCCATCTGTACTTACTATCCAATCCACTACTTAGGCTTAAAGTTGGGTGTTCGACTGCTTTAACTGACAGGTGTGCCAAAAGGGAGCTGTTGGCTGCTAGGTCTAACCTCTTCTAATTTCTGTTGGTTTTTAATAACAGCTGACAAATAAAACGGTCTGCTGTGTGGAAAAGATTATCCAAGATGTAGAATTGTAGTATTTTCCTAGTCTTTAAATTAGTGTTAATTAGCAGTTTCACCCACACAAATCCTGCTGCTGCTTGGTAACAAGACTTGCTACCCATAATTCATAAATTAGCGCTTCATCCCTTTGTCCAGATGCACTAACCCTGGATAAAAACAACAACAACAACAACAACATGGTAATGGCCAAAATGCTGATGCTACTGATTTAAAATCAACTGGTGCCTATCAACATTTTGAGCAATAAATAAATAAAACTGTCAACATTAAACCAAATGACCCATGTACTACTAAATATCAAACAAATTAATGGGATATGTTTAAGAATAAAAAAAAAAAATCATAGAGACAACATAGCCCAGATATGATTTGAGTGCAATAGATTTTCGTAACAACAAAAGACACAGACACTGAAGGTACTGGGATTCTCTTTTGACAAAGGACCAACTTGGATGGGGGGATTTGCTGCCCTTTATGAGAAGCATCCGTCATCACAACACAAAGTCACCTTGACGGTGACACACACAATCACTCACATACATAAGCAAAACTCCTGATTGACAAGTTACTCCTTGACACTAATAACTAACTGAGGGCCTCTCCTCTTGTTTCAGACGCCTGTTAACCTGTAACCTTCTGCAGCAGGAGAAACGTGTCCAAACAAGGCACTTTATGGGCTGACACTGAACAGCCAGGTACAGTTTACACAGTCAAGCAACTAACAGAAAGAGAGAGTCGTGGGTAAATGACATTGCAGATATATTTGACTCACTAACAATGCATGCACTATGGTACAGACAGGAGTTAACTCCCATATTGTCACACTACGGAAAAAACAAACAAACAAACAGGAGTTACAGCTCCTACTCCACTCAGACGTACCTGTCTGCCTTGAACATGGTTAAACAGTTAGTCCGAAGAAAAATAAACAAGTCCAGGTGTGTGTTGATCTTTGCTGATAAAAATCTCCAAAGAAATGTCAACTGTCTTTTACTGTCTGGCTTCTTCTGTCTGTCTGGTCCTGTGCGTGTGTGAGATCTGCTGTGATATCACCAGGTGAAAACCTGTTTGGTGATATCAGAGATAAATGCAAAGCACCCAGCAACTCTCCATGTATATACTAAGGTGCAGCCTGACTGTTTGTTAGTGTGTCCTGCTCTGTGAAAACTCAGTGTTGATATGCAGTCTTGCTCCCCTGCTCCACATGTTTTTCTCTCCTGAATGGAGGTTGGGTCTGTCTGTAAAGGTTGGAGGAGGGAGAGGAGGGAAGAATTGGAGTGGGGGGAGTGGTATATCAGCCACATAGCCCTGAGCCAAGGAGGTGGGGAGACAGGTCCCCACATTTCCATGAGCAGAGATAGCGAAAGGGAAAAAAAAGAAGGGGGTGGGGGTGATTGGTGACTGATAAAACCCCCCCCACTGTAAATAGTAAAAGTGGTGCCATCAGTCACACTGCCTGTCTACTAGGGTTGAGTGTATGCTAAATAAATTACCTGTTATGTCTCTAGACGTTTCTAAGCAATCAAGAATGTAGATTCCTTAGACATTTCTAGAGCTGCAACTTGTTTTCATTGTTGACTTACCTCCCAATATCGCAATATTTTTTCCATAAAATGTAAAACAGCAAGAAAAAAAATACCTGAGGCTTTGAAAACAGATAAAAGACAAATGCAGTTACTGGACCCCAGTAAATATAGTGTGGAGGTTGATGTCTTTTAAATAATTATTTTTTATATTTTGGCTATAAATTGTTTTACTGTTATGGCTATTTACCACTGATTGCTCTTGACCACCAAGAGAGCCTTTGGCAACAGTGGGAAGGAAGAACTCCCTTTTAACCGGCAGAGACTTCTAGCAGAATTAGGGGCTCACCCAAATATTTGTATGTTTGTGGGGGCTTATTGATATAATACATTCAAGGTGACTTTCACTGTGCTTACTTAGCAAATGTCCAGATTAGCATTAGCTCACCTGTTCTGGCTCACTTCATGTGTTTTGTGTTCATTAGCAGGGACACGTGTTCAGTGAAGGTATCCCTTTCAAAGCGGGAATGTTATTGGTGTCCCAAAAGCTAACTGGCCTGCATGTGAGACGTGCACAGCTCTAAAGAGCAGCTGCAGAATATTATACTGGTTCATACTCCCCCAACACTACAAATGTTTTAATTAAAAATGCAAGAGAAAATTAAAACATGTTATAAATTATTATATATTGCTATTTAACGGCTATTTTATGCTACTAAATATTGTTACAGGCGTTAAAGAATTAGTTCAAGTAATGTTTCTAACTGTTTTGGTTGCAGAAGTAGAAATTGTATCAGAGTTGTTCATAGCTATGAACATCTCACTTTATAGAATTAATTAGGGGCAACTTTACAGAGAGATCTTTGTGGATTGTTCACTCTTACAGGGACAAACAATATTTCCACCATGAAGGCCACAAATTAAATTCCATAAGCCTTAATGACATTGTGTTGGAAGCCAGGAGCTCAGAGAAATATCAACCCCATGAGTCTGCGTGCCATACAGATAAGAGAGGAAAAAAAGCACCTTTTGTAATTTGTGTGATTTCAGATTTAATTAACATTTAAGAGGTAACAAAGACTTGAGGTGTGAGAGTTTAATGGTCTAATCCAAGAGCCAGCTCCTCCTCTCTGGGTAAACATACCTCTTTTGTGCAGAAGAACCTGTTATTTTGTGGACGCTAACATGCTTGGAAAGGAGCTAATCGTTAAATAGCCTGATGATGTCGAGAATAATGGTTAACCCAGAGGAAGACTGCCCACACACCCACATGGCTGTACCTACACAGTTCCTTTCTTACACACACACACACACACTGCAATCCCCCCCCACCCCCTTCGCCCCAACACAAAGAATATAATCTAGTCAGCATGTTCCCATTTGAATAAAAGCTCATTTTGCCAGCCATCCGTCACATCATCCATAGAGATCAGACAGCTGAGACCAAATACACACCACAAGCATGTTTTTCACACAGACAAAAAGGCACCATTTAAGCATCAAATCCAGCTCAATTTACTCTCTACATAATCTGTTTGATCCAATCTAGCTTGCAAACGACAAAAAGGTTTTTTGAAATGATGGATATATGATCATTTACCAGTCTAAATAAAAAAGCACCAGCTTCTAAAACGTAAGGATGATGTTGATTTCCTTTGTTTAAAGCCTAAACTGATGAATCAGTTTGTCCAAAAACAGTATAATTTATTAATTATAGATATAAACATGGTATATGATTTTTGTCTTATTCATAGTTCTTACCAATATAAAGTGTTTTGAATAAGATAATGTCTCGGCTCACATGTACACGTCACTCGTCTGTCCAGGTGTGGCTGTGGCCTGGCTTGGTTTGCTTAGTCACAGATTCAGATATATCAAGTAGTTCAACAGTACTTTGCTCTCTGGCTTTCTAAAGGTGCCTCGGGGCTGGTGACTATGGTGATCCAGATCTATGCATGCTAGATGAAGTAATTTCCACACAGCTTTTAAGAGGCATGTTTTTTTGTTTTTTTTGTTTTTTTTAAATCACCTTCACTGCTTTTATGAAATCTCATTCATATTAACATTACACAGAATTTGAACAATTACCCCGATCTCTTGTTTTCCAACTTTCTATTCCATCTGAAGATGATTTGGTGCCTTTTATGGCTTCATCTGATAATAATGATGACAACAGTACTTTAAATTGTGTGTCAGCCAAGGTATGCAAGGGGCCTGCTACAACACGGTCACTGGCTTTCAAAGAGAAAAATAACCAGGTTATCAGGACAACAGCATCGAAACATTGAAAGACTGCAAACTTGTGGGATTTTCACTGTACAGAATAAATGATACTTGTGCGATAGAGACCATCTGTCAGCTGGGTTGCACATATACAGTCAAGAAACACTACTGCCCTCCTGTGGTAAGCCTACATTAAAGACAAGTCTCTCATTGTTGAGAGACCAAACTGTCACATCTCAGCCATAAAAGTCATATTATATAAGCATGGCATCCATTTTCATATGTTTTTTTTATGTTTGAGCACATCAGAGTTATTAGAATATTTACCAGTAATCTTTTGGGGTTGGGAAATATTGCAAATATGTTTTTGTCACATAAATTCTGCGCTTACTCAGATTCACTGTAACTCAACTTTTTGTGAACTGTAATGCAGTATTAGTAAATGCTGCAAAATCTTTCCAAAAGGTTTTCATGTTTTTCCTGTTTAATCCAACAACAATACAGAAACAAAAGATGATGCATGGACGATGACAGAACAGAGAAATGCTGAAAATCCTCCCGGTGAAGATGTTAGAACCAGTGAAAGTTTCTAGATACTCTTGTTAACCAATGTGGATAGTAATGGATTTATTGGCGAAAAGTTTCTGTATTGATAACACATGTGTCTGATTAAAAAAGACTCACTTACCCACTGGTCACATCATCAGTGCGCACAGCATTCTTGCTCAGCACATCTCCATCGCTCATGTATCCCGTGACTTCCATTGGGATTCCATCAAGGTCGACGTCTTCCCCGGCTCTGTCTCCCAGGTCCACGCTGCACAGGGCTCCTCCCCTGCCAGCCAGCTGTCGCCGCAGGTTCCCGGGGTAAAGGTAGCGTCCTCCCTGGCCACCAACCACACGGCCACCGTAACCATTCCCCATAGAGGGGGCATCACCCGCCTGAAGACGAGGGCTAGACTGGCCCAGTCGCCACGAGGATAGTGAGGGGCGGGAAGATGTAAGGCTGAGGATGCTTCGACCGCCTCCGCTATTGCTGCTGCCACTGCCTGTGCCGCCACTGCCACTGATATCTGTGGTAATGCTGCTGTCAAAGGTGGTTTCCAAGGTGCTGAGCGGAATAGAATGAAGGCAAGACAAGTTGAGAGCACACATTAATGTTTTCTGATAACATTTCATTCAAAAATGTGCCTTTTGAAGCAGTAAGCAAGTGGCCAATCACTACACCAAATGTCAAGAATTCTTTTCCTAGGATCTGGAAATATGGAACAGAGAGAAGTACTGGAGAAAAAAGCATCAAATTGCACAATTTCATTTATGAACAACAGATTTATTGAGCTTAGAGCAGAGTATAAACTATGTAGACAGTTGGGTCAGCACTGACACATAACACCAGAGCACAGGTCACAACTCTGTAGGAGGGAACGTGATTAAAGCTAAGCCAGAAGCATCAAAGACATGCCCAACGATCAAAGTAAAAGATCCCTAAAAAGAAGGATAAGACTGCTATAAGAAAAAAAGGAAGTAATACCTGTTAGACACAGACAGACACAGTCTCCTGACCACGAGACAGGTAAGTGACTGATTTAAATCCACCAAAAAAATGAGTGTGATTTAGATGATTTAGCACTCAACCATAACAGCATTGTAAGAAACTTCAGTTGCTGTTCAGATAGTAAGTGTTTGCTCACATATAAACTTCCCTCCAAGCACTGTTTTCCTAATAAGCTCAGTGAAAAATGAATTGCTCAATATCAAGAAAAACACTATGTGGGATGAGCCAGAGCGCAGAGCCAATCACTGTACCTGTGTGAGACCTGAGTTCCTCGGAGGCTGGACATGGTCTCCTCTAAGTTTTGCCGCAGGTCAGCTATGTTTTTGACAGTACGCAGCCGCCTTGTCTCTGGGTCTTCACCTGAGCAGCACAATAAAAAAACAAAAAAAAATTAAAGAACATAATTTCTCTATGCTGAACCAGAAAGATTACATATTTCCATTGTTCGCCGACCTGAAAGGTCCTCGATGGATGTTTGGCTGGTCTTGGTGAAGGAAATGTCTCCACCTCTGCCTCCTGAATCGGTCTCAGTAGTCACTGTTCCCTCGCTGTCTGTTTGGGATCTGGAAAATAAATTGTGCAACAGATCAAATCGATTCTGAATTATTGTGCACTTAGTGGGAACCTAATATTGAGCAAATTGTCACGAAATAGGGATAAACCCGATTAAGATTTAAATCTGCTGTGTTTCAAGTCTTGTGACTGTAGTCCAAAGTGAATGCCTGCTAATCCCCACACACCAGAAAGGTTTGCCTTTGAAGGATAAATCGATACAGCTGAACCACTGGTAGTGTTTTGAAATGATGACATTCGAAAGCTTCGCTCATATGCAGCCTGAGGTCTTTGCCCGATTCCAGACTTTGTCCTTGTTGACTACTCGCTCTGTGTACCAGACTGCTTCAGACTCACACTGTTGTACAGAGAATGGCAGCATGGAAACTCTTCTCGACCTTCTGACTAACCAACCTAATACAGGGTTAAACTTTAGCTTATTTCCATATCTTTTCCTTGAACTAATTTCTACCAGTGCGCTTTGTTTTAAGTTAATGGTCATCAGCATTGATCGTATGTTTTTAATTCTTCTAATTTACTTTCAAACATAATCTTTCTGACAGGTGGAGGCGGTATAATCCTGCTGGTAATGGTACCTGACAGCAAAAGAGGAAGTTTCAAAGTGCTGATAATGGAGGCATTTTTTTGGAGGTGGGGTTGTTAACTATAGGTCAGAATGTACACAAGGAGAAAGGGCAGCAGCACAGGAAGTATCAGGAAGTTAATGAGTGGTTGTTAGAAAAGACTTATTGAGCGCATGAGGGACCTCCTTCCTTATCACACTGCGACCAGGACAGAGGTCAGGGGCGCACAACATCTACACATATTTGCCCAGATGCACGTGTACAAACAGGCAGGCAAAATATGAGAACCTGAACATATTAAAGATTACTGGTTAACAATTTAGAGATGGACAAATACTCAAACACAACTTTGCACTTTCCATAACAGGTATTTGGTGAAAAAAAACAATCCAATCCAATTTTATTTATATAGCGCCAAATCACAACGAGAATTGCCTGAATAAAGTAAAGGCCCTACGATAATACAACCCCCCCCCCCCCCCCCAACAATCAGATGACCGCCTGTGAACTAGCATTTGTTAACAGTGAGAAGGAAATTTCCCTTTTAACAGAAAGAAACCTCCAGGAGAACCAGGCTCAGTGAGGGGTTTCCATCTGCCACGACCAATTGGGGTGAAGGGATGGCAGGCAGGACATAGTACACACACGCTGTCCAGTTAAGAGTTTGGTTTCAAGCCCCCCTGCAAATATGTTACACATAAAACTGAGGAGGGCTGAATATATATACAACAGAATGAATATGCAACATACTGTATGAGCAGCGTTTTAATACTATTGTTTTATAAGGCCTAACTTTATTTTGTTTCTTTTTACTTTTCTAACAGTGTAACATACATATATGTATATATATATATATATATATATATACACATACATACAGACACACACACACACACATACATACATATACACATATATACATATACATATATATATACACACATATACACACATATACACATATATATACACATATATACAGTGGGGCAAAAAAGTATTTAGTCAGCCACCGATTGTGCAAGTTCCCCCACTTAAAATGATGACAGAGGTCAGTAATTTGCACCAGAGGTACACTTCAACTGTGAGAGACAGAATGTGAAAAAAAAATCCATGAATTCACATGGTAGGATTTGTAAAGAATTTATTCGTAAATCAGGGTGGAAAATAAGTATTTGGTCAATAACAAAAATACAACTCAATACTTTGTAACATAACCTTTGTTGGCAATAACAGAGGTCAAACGTTTACTATAGGTCTTTACCAGGTTTGCACACACAGTAGCTGGTATTTTGGCCCATTCCTCCATGCAGATCTTCTCAAGAGCAGTGATGTTTTGGGGCTGTCGCCGAGCAACACAGACTTTCAACTCCCGCCACAGATTTTCTATGGGGTTGAGGTCTGGAGACTGGCTAGGCCACTCCAGGACTTTCAAATGCTTCTTACGGAGCCACTCCTTTGTTGCCCGGGCGGTGTGTTTTGGATCATTGTCATGTTGGAAGACCCAGCCTCGTTTCATCTTCAAAGTTCTCACTGATGGAAGGAGGTTTTGGCTCAAAATCTCACGATACTTGGCCCCATTCATTCTGTCCTTAACACGGATCAGTCGTCCTGTCCCCTTGGCAGAAAAACAGCCCCATAGCATGATGTTTCCACCCCCATGCTTCACAGTAGGTATGGTGTTCCTGGGATGCAACTCAGTATTCTTCTTCCTCCAAACACGACGAGTTGAGTTTATACCAAAAAGTTCTACTTTGGTTTCATCTGACCACATGACATTCTCCCAATCCTCTGCTGTATCATCCATGTGCTCTCTGGCAAACTTCAGACGGGCCTGGACATGCACTGGCTTCAGCAGCGGAACACGTCTGGCACTGCGGGATTTGATTCCCTGCCGTTGTAGTGTGTTACTGATGGTGACCTTTGTTACTTTGGTCCCAGCTCTCTGCAGGTCATTCACCAGGTCCCCCCGTGTGGTTCTGGGATCTTTGCTCACCGTTCTCATGATCATTTTGACCCCACGGGATGAGATCTTGCGTGGAGCCCCAGATCGAGGGAGATTATCAGTGGTCTTGTATGTCTTCCATTTTCTGATGATTGCTCCCACAGTTGATTTTTTCACACCAAGCTGCTTGCCTATTGTAGATTCACTCTTCCCAGTCTGGTGCAGGTCTACAATTCTTTTCCTGGTGTCCTTCGAAAGCTCTTTGGTCTTGGCCATGGCGGAGTTTGGAGTCTGACTGGTTGAGGCTGTGGACAGGTGTCTTTTATACAGATGATGAGGTCAAACAGGTGCCATTCATACAGGTAACGAGTGGGGGACAGAAAAGCTTCTTACAGAAGACGTTACAGGTCTGTGAGAGCCAGGGATTTTCCTTGTTTGAGGTGACCAAATACTTATTTTCCACCCTGATTTACGAATAAATTCTTTACAAATCCTACCATGTGAATTCATGGATTTTTCAAGTGTACCTCTGGTGCAAATTACTGACCTCTGTCATCATTTTAAGTGGGGGAACTTGCACAATCGGTGGCTGACTAAATACTTTTTTGCCCCACTGTATATATGTGTATATATGTGTATATATGTGTGTATATATATATGTATATGTATATATGTGTATATGTATGTATGTGTGTATGTGTGTGTGTGTGTGTGTATGTATGTATGTGTATGTATATATATATATATATATATATATATATATATATATATATATATATATATATATATATGTGTGTATGTTACACTGTTAGAAAAGTAAAAAGAAACAAAATAAAGTTAGGCCTTATAAAACAATAGTATTAAAACGCTGCTCATACAGTATGTTGCATATTCATTCTGTTGTATATATATTCAGCCCTCCTCAGTTTTATGTGTAACATATTTGCAGGGGGGCTTGAAACCAAACTCTTAACTGGACAGCGTGTGTGTACTATGTCCTGCCTGCCATCCCTTCACCCCAATTGGTCGTGGCAGATGGAAACCCCTCCCTGAGCCTGGTTCTCCTGGATTTTTTTTTCACATTCTGTCTCTCACAGTTGAAGTGTACCTCTGGTGCAAATTAATGACTTCTGTCATCATTTTAAGTGGGGGAACTTGCACAATCGGTGGCTGACTAAATACTTTTTTGCCCCACTGTACATATATATATATATATATATATATATAGAGAGAGAGAGAGAGAGAGAGAGAGAGAGAGAGAGAGAGAGATTTTTTTATATATAGTGTTTGACTATAAATTATCATTACTTGCTTTCATTATTGCATGTAGGTGATATAGGCAGGTGAAACTGAGATTCACTACCACATACTTTAGACAAGATACTCCAAGAAAGTGCAGTCTTACCTGTACATGAAAGGTGCAACAGTGGCTGTGTTGGGGTGGCTATGGTGCTGTTGCGTCTGAGGTAGCTGCACGCTGACCGTGTTGCTGGCTGTGCTCTGCGTAGTGCCACCACCTGCCACAGGGGCGTTGCTGGTCTTTCCTTCTGTGGAGGCCAGGCTGGAGGTAGAGCTGGAGTGTCTGCTGTCCCTGTCTCTGTCCAGGGGGCCACGGTGCATGGCGAGACCCCCTCCTAACCGCATGCTCCGAGGCCTCTCCCCTGCTTCCTTCACTGAAGAAGCTTTACCACCAGCTCCTGTGGGTTTGCCTCCTGGCTTTGGTATTCCGCTTTGTGCAGGGGTGGAACTCTCTTTTTTGGCCATTTTACCTCCCTTGGGAATGAAACTGGCAATTTTAGAGGTTCTTTTATTTGTGTCAGCATCCAGAGCAACAGGTACTACTTCCTCCTTGTGCTCTTCTCCCCTCAGCTCTGTTTTATCAGGGACGGAGGTGCGCTTCCCTACCTCCTTCCCTTTCTCCTTCTCCTTCCCCTTTTCCTTATCTTTTTCAGGTCCTTTGACTGAGCCTTTCTTGGTAGTCAAAGCTCTGCTGAAAGTTCGCTGGGCAATGCCCCTCAGAGCTATTTTGGGGCTGCTTGCGGTGGTAGAAACCGTAGTTCCTGAAGAGGGAGCTGCTCCACAAGAATTCCCATTGCTGGTTCCGTTGAGTCCCGGCCGAACATTGCCATCATTCTCCTCTAAGGGGTCGGTGTTGGAGCCTGTCTCAGCTCTCTCCACCTGCCCCGCTCCAAGCTGCCTGGTTGGTGCAGCATTATCAGTCTGGGGCCCTACCCCATTGGAGGAAGAGATTGAGGACGACTTGGAGCCTCCTTTACTGTTGAAGAGTTTAAGCTTCTCCAGCATTGACTTTTGAGTTACCACCTTAGGAGGAGCTTCATTCGTCAGAGAAGTCTTACAGGAAGTGTCCTTCTCCTGCTTGACAGACTGCATGGCACATGAGGGGGGGCTCGTCGAGGAGGAGGAATTAGAAGAGGTGTGTTTGGAGCTTGCTGACTTGCCCCTCCAGGGCTTGCTGTTGGGCTGGGGAATAGCTGTGGAAGAGGAGGATGAGGACAAGGGAGGAATCAGGGTAGAGGTAGTGGCAGGGATGCTGGTGGAGGAGCTGACAGACACTGCAGATGATGGAGCATGCTCAGTCATCACCGAAGGTTGTGAGGTCAGGCCCTCTGAGGAATCTGTACCAGACAAGAGACAATTTATTAAACAATAAAGAAGGGAGTTAAAGCTTAGATACTAAATTCAGGCAGATGAAGAATCTGAAGGACACAAGGAAAAACAGAAGCTTCTTTGACCCCACACAGAGTTACCTTATAAGCCCTGAAGGTGGCCTGTGTTGATATAACCAAACATGCCATTACTTTTCTCTGGACTAACCACCAAAACTGTTAAAAACCCCTTAGCACTAACAACGAGAGGAGCCCATCACAAACTGTTTATAAAAACAATGAGGGCCATACTCAAGTGCTTTTAAGTCTTGCCAAGAAGGCCTAGTCAAGAAGCAGTGCTGCTGCACTTATAAGGCATGGACTTATATGGACTTATTTTGGTCACGGTCCCTCTGCTTAACAAAGAAAACACTGTCTAGTTACACCACTCCCCTGTATATTAAACTGAGAAACAAGACGAAAAAATATGGTTTGAATTAGAAATGAACAGAACAGAAAGTACTTTTTTTACAAACATGTTCCTGCTACAGATCCATCATTCATTAAGGAGTTGTCTGAGAAAATCTGCAGCACGTGACTCTCAACAAGCAAACTTACCAAGAGCTGGAGAAGCAACGCAAGAGCTGAAAATTCAGGTATAAGTCACTGCCCATATAAAAATAAACAAAAAAAAAGTATTCTGAGTGCTGCTCAAGATCTCAGTGTGTACGCACAGCAGGGCTACTAACAGCATGGAGCTCAGACCAGCAACATTTGAATATTCAAACACCAACGGCCAGCGAGAGAGAGAGAGAGAGGGCCAGTGCAGAGAGCACTGGGTGCAATGAATCATCGCACTTTAGCTGTAACACACTCCGCTTACTTCTTAGACACAAACACAAAACGTGACACATTAATTCAAAGATAGTGCAGCTGCTCTGTTGTCCTTCTTCATCTACAAACCCCTAAAACCTCCTGAGTTTACTTTTTTTTACAAGTGTTTTTCATTAGACGAGACAAGAGAAAACACATTTCAAACTCCAAATGCATGCCAGTACATTTTTTTTCTATTCAGAGGAACAATTACACATGAAAATCAATACAGATCACTTGGTATTCTGATCAATTCACACAGCTATGTTAACTCACTTACTACATAAGTTATTCTTATGGTCTCATTATGTCAGAATTTAATAAACACTAGTCCTGTGTGATTATTTCCTTTTATAGCACCTTCCATGCCCTAAATGCAAATAGGCGGCCACTCACTGCTTCTTCTTTCTACCCCTATTTAGCATTTAGTGAGAGCAGCCTGAAACAATGCAGCCATTAGGAAGTGATTAGGGCCCAATTAGATGTGCTAGTAGTTAGCAATCAGCAAAGTGGGTCAGGTTGCTAATAGCTGGCTTCCAATTGGTAGCGGCTGAATGAGAGGGGGACCTGCTGTGATTACGGGGACTGACACTGCAGGTTTGAGATGAGTGGGGCTTTGATATCGGCCAGCAGGAGGGTCGGTACTGTCCAAGAATGGGGTCAGCTCGGATTTTTGTTGGGGGGAAAAAAAGAAAGGAAAAGCTCTGGACAACGGGTCAGCTGGTCACTGACAAGATTGGACCCAGTGACCGGGGCTTACACGCTCCAGTTAGGTTGTCAGGGGTGAAGGAAAGCAGTCAATCTTCAACGGGTTGGGTCAGACGTGACACTAGCGTGATGAACTTAGACACTGTTGCAACACAATCTCAACTTAAAAGAAGCTTGGGACCCAATTCCTGGAAAGGCTGTTGAAATTAAAAACACAAATCAGTCACACGCAAAATAAATACCAGTGAAAGAATAAAGAGTTTCCTCTATGAATACAAATCAAAACTGCCACTTGTATACTTAATGAAGTGACCACAAGAGGGTGTAAAGACCTCATCCTCTGTCACACCTACACAGCTTTCCATTAATCTAGAAATGTCTGCAAATGTCAGCTTCATGTGTAAGTGAACGCTGATGACTTTTGTGTTCTGTATGCATCACTTTCAATTGGTCCAAATCTGAACCAATCATGAGAAATTAACAGGCAGACGTGCAAATTATGTTGTTCTCATGTAGCGGTGGAGTTCTTGCACTTGAGGAAGCAGTTTCACCTCAAAAATAGTCACATAATTGTTTTAACGTGGGCCACTGACCCTATGACCCCTGTGTAGCCTCCGGCCAAGTCCAGGAATTAAATCTCATTGCCGTTCCTTTACTGTTCTGGCTGAGCTGACTACTTGAGGAAACATGTTGAAAGAATTTGAGTACTCATGGCTTAACTGCTTAATTACTGCAAGCATTGGTGGTTAAAATAAAAAGCAGAAAATGACAGAAGAGCACAGCCCAAAGGGACAAGGATCACAGACCACCCTCCTACTTCCTGTCTGCCAAAAAAATCTGCCTCGGTCTCTACAAGTCTGTTTCTGTGTCAGCATCTTGATTACATCAAATAATTTCGGGAATGAGATGAAATCACAATTTTCAAATTCAGTTTTTATTTCATGGAGTGACACACTCATGTCTGTGTGTGTATATATTAGAATTCAATTTACCTGCCTTAAGGTGCTTTATATTGTAAGGCAAGGCAAGGCAAGTTTATTTATATAGCACAATTCCACAGAAAGGTGATTCAAAGTGCTTTAGAGAGACATTAAAAAACAAAAACAAATAAAAAGCATGATTTAAAATGGGAAAAAAAGGCCTTTGTAGTCTTTGCCTTTGTAAGGCAAAGACTAGGGCTGGGCCATATCATACCGTTCACGGTAATACCGGTATAATGTTAGGCAAGAAAATGAAATATCGCAATAAAATATGGGTAAAACGCGCACTGACACTGTGGTTTGTTTACTGGGACACAGACACTCCCGCTCTCTCTCTGCTGTCACGGCCGCTCCCCCCCTCTGACTGTCACTGCCAACATATAAAGAGACACAATCACTGTCAGATCCCAGCACACCTGTTCACCCTGTCCCTGCGTCACCCCTCCTCTGCAGCTGGCCAGAGACCACACCCATGCCACACACATTTTTTGGTAGAGCAAGCAAGCGGGCCGTTTTTATTACCATTATTACCGAACTGATTTTATGTGATACACGGCACTCAAAAATCTGTCAAAAAATCTTTTAGTACGACTTTGCTAAAGTCCGAAAGCCACACCGCTTGAGTCTCACGGAGTAATACGTACTGTGTTACATTGTGTGTGTATAACCTCTTTTTAAGTTTTGTGGATATTATACATGGTTATGCTGAGGATATGTCGGCCAATTTCCACTGGAAATGCCTTTTGGTTAAACTGTCAGCAAGGAATTTGCATTTGCACTGTAAAACTTTTTATATAACTTTAAAGCACATAAAAAACAGCTGCTTGTTTAAGTGAAAATACATTGATGGGGGGTTTTTTTTTGCACTAATAAAGTTGTGGAGTTGTAACGTGTTTTGTCTCGCGTCAATTATATTGTCAGTTACATCGTTATCGGAAATTTTCAAATATATATCGTGATAAATATGTATAAAAGTGTACATCAGCTAACAATGTTTAGACATCACAAACCCTCCTGCTCCTTGCGGTTCCCCTGATAACAAGACATTAAGCTCTCAATCGGTCAATAACCATATTACTGACCTGAAAATGTCACACTTATGCACAAGTTACCCTCACATGTAGCCAGAGTAAAACCATCTTTGTGCTGAACCAAACCTGCGGTGTCAGTTCTCCCTGACTGGTTAGATTTATTCAATGCACTGACACCTTCAGAGACATTTAATATGTAAAAATCTGGCACAGAGTTTGAGGTTGCAGGTGTTTGGCTGCTCATCGTGTTCACATTTGAGAAGCCTGCTCTCTCTTGCTCCTCAGTCATTGTGCTCAAAAAAGTGAGAGGGACAGCCGGCTTTTGTGTGGTGACTGAAACTTTTTAAAGTTTCTCCACATGAATACACTCAAACAGTGACGCTACAGCTCATCAGCAGGCTATTCATTCAGCAGGGGCACCAGCCACATATACAACACACAATCCAAGAGACACATGGGCAACAGAAACACACACATACAGAAACACACAACCATAGGTGTCCCACACTCTTTCTGTCTCTCTGCTATGTGTCACTCGGCGAACACCCAGACTCTGTCACCTTATATCAAGGCACTTGTGTTTACTTATTGTACAGCCATCCAGTAACATTATTCTATTTTGGCATCAGAGCCTTTGACACAAACCAGATCTGGCCTCTGAAAAGAAGCTGCAGGTGTTTCTGTAACTATCTGAACCTCGAGGAGCAACGTCTTACAATAACTTCATGTGTAGTATACTTACTAGCAGCTTTTAGTTCAATGACCAATTGGTAAGAAGAGGAAAGGTAATCTACATCAATTTCACATTAAAGGAGCAAGAAATTGGCTTATTAAACAGTAGGAAAACCCTTTGCTTTCTGCGCTATTGAAAAGAAATACATTTTAGGCAGCAACAATCAAAGATTCAATGCAAAACTCGAATTCTTCCTCTGTAACTCTAGCCTATTAGACGTAATCGACAAGTGAAAGATGACAAACCTCACTGGTGCTGCAGACATCCAGGACATCAGAGAAAGAAGTAGAGGAGAGGAAGAGATGGATGAGAGATCAGGGAAGAGTTCTAAACCATGGCCACAGATCTAGAGTGAGTAGGAGGGGAGGAGGAGTGTGGTGGGTCCTCCAGCAGGAGGAGGGGCTTAGCAACAACAGGCCAAGAGGAACCTGGAAGGGGGTTGACCAGTATTTCTCATGCTACCTGCTGACAATCATATGGCCTGCTGCAAGCTCGTGCTTTTTCTGGTTTCAGTGCTCATTTGTTTCACCCAGAGTATACTGCAAATAGCTTATATCTGGCATCAGCTGACGCATCTATGCTTCAGACTCAGAGCTTCATATATCAGCTGTCAGGATACCAGCTGAGCATTAAGAGCCAATTTGTTTCATGCAAATTATCACAGCTACTTCACACATCTTGCAGTTACTTTCAAGTCAATGCTGTGTGCTAACGTAGCTCCCACCGATCATCCTGACCTCCCTGTATCTGATGATTTTTATAAAATCTAATCTTCATGTGCTTTTTCATTAGCTATGGGCTGGATTGTGCCTTCTAGCAGAATTGCAGTTGGTGCTCAAGTCCCTTTGAAGATGCCTAAAAAAATTACACTCTTTCCACCAAATCCAACTATTTGGAAATACTTCCAATAAAGTCACTGACAAATGTGTCTACTGGAAATCCCACTATGAGCACTAATAGGATTTCATGTTATGAAGTGTATTTAATCAACAAATTTAAGGACATCTCCCCAAAATTCTGTTGTTGTTTTTTTCCAAATCATGGTAATTTTACACTCACACAAACCGACAAATCTCCCTGCAGTCTACACTAATAAACTCACTCATCTCGAATGGAGCCGAGCATCAGAATAAATGCCCCACAGTGCTTCTCACAGCGTTGGTCCCAGTTAATTTGTGACTGTTTAAACAGACAACAGTCCCTCTCCAGCTCTCTCTCTCTCACACACACACTTTTTTTTCTCCCCTTACTCTTCTGCCCTGTCTTTCTCTGGGCAGTCAGAATTCTCTGTCTAATGCAGGGTAATGAGTTTAGACTGTGAACACTAACAAAGTCTATATAAAGCTCTGGCCCATTGAGTGGTGACAGAAACTATTTCCACACTAGTCTAACCAAACGTACTGCCAAACACCCAGAGTTTGTAAGCTTCAGAACAGCGTAGAGCGGTTAAACTGGGTCAGAGCACCGTGGAAGAATATGGTGTGAATACAGTTCTGACTCCAAAGGAAAATTATCACAGTGAACAGCTTTTTTCTTGGATCTACTAAACTCCCACACTGCTTGTACTTTCCCACCTTGTTTGAATTACAGTGTTCAACATAACCGCTTAATCTTAAAGGAATCAGGTGGGAGGAAGTATTCCAGGTGTTCAGAGATCTTCATGTCCATCCATATTCTTCACAGTAGCACTCCATGCAATGCTGAGAGGATCTGATTGGGGCATTGTCCACTGTTTCTCTTTCTCACATAAAGCAGACAAAAGAAGACAGTCCCCATCAAATGGGGTCCCACTAGTGGAAACACTCCATCTGGATTAGGCAAGAGCGTAGGCCTCATGAGTGGAGGACACATGACACTGTTTTGCCTAGAATACCTGCACTGTTCTTCAGACCTTCATACATTAAATGTGTCCTGAAAAATTATTTTTGGATGTTATCGTGTAGCAAACATACACCTCACATGTGTTATGATTTTGTAAAAAAAAAAAAAAAAAAAGTTTTAAAAAACAAACAAACAAAAACCAAAAACACACTGAAAAAATTGAAGTTGACATAAAGTGATGATGATGAGCTGGTCCTGATGTTCCTAAATAAGAAAAGGCACAATGATTTACGAAGAGCAACTGAACTTTGTTCGCCAACGTTCTCATTCAGAACTTTATTTCTCTGAAATAATACTTGGATGCATCCCTTCAGTCAACTCTTTTTAGCTCAGTGCTGCAGCTGTTTTGGGGGGGGGGGGGGGGGGGGTTTAGGTACTGGAGCCCAACTGTGAAAGGACAAAAGCCGAGGCACACCCTGACTGGGTCGCCAGTCTATCGCAGGGCCATCACAAAGAGACAGACAACTATTCACACTGTTACATTCACAGCGTCTGCGACTGTGGGAGGAATCCAGAGAACCCATACAGAACCCACACAGTCACAGAGAGCATGTAACCTCCACTCCACCCAGCTGACTGGTCCATTCAAAGCCATGACCTTCTTGTGCTGAGGCGAACACCTCTCGCAAGTCCTAAAGGGTTCACTGTGCTGTTGCACTTGAGTTGTGCAGGTTGGAAAAAGGTAGAGAGCAGTGCTCTAAATGGTCCACACCTTGAGTGACCTTTCCATTTGTGAGGATGAATACAGTCTGTGTAAATGGAGGTCACAATGACATTTAACTCATATTACATGAAACCACACATTAAGAGTAATGGGACAGAGTTTCAAAGACACGTTTCCATAAAGACACTGCACAGGTCAGCCTGAGATCAACATCAACAACAGCAAACTGAGAACAACCTCCACATCCTTTAACAATGCAACATTAATGTTGAGAATGATTCCAAAGGTGGTGAGCATGTAGTCATTACGTGATTCTGGAATTTATGCTCATCAGTTCTTTGTTGCTGTTCTCTTTAAAAGACACAGTTGTTTCTGTGCTGCACTGCGTGCTGAGGGCCAAGCATTACTGGCATGGTTTTTAATCCTCTATTAGCCTCAAAGCAGCACAGCTAACTTGCATTTTCCCCACAAAAACAAAAAAGCACCCAAAGGATTTACCATAAAATCATCCTAAACACAGCATTAAGACTTTTTACAGCTGCAAGGCTACTGCCTGTCCTCCAATTTTACTTTCTCTTCCTCTAAACTTGCACACATGTCATGATGACATGCTAACGGGATTTGCCAACATCCAAGATTCAACCTGAAGATGTCAGTGTGCACCCATTTGTATCTGTATCTCTGGCTTACCTTTGTTCAGGTGTGAGTTGGCTTTGGTTTTGTCACTGAAGCCCTGGCTCCGTCTGTTCCCAGCAGCGCTGACCGAGCCTCTCGGCGGGATGTCACTGCCAGCAGTGGACACCCTTGTTGTGGGGCCAGGAAGTCTGATGAATAGATAGAAGAAAAGGAAGAAAGCAAGGGAGAAAAAAGAGGGAATAAACAGGCCAAAAAAGTTAGCTGCTTTATGACAAACACGAGTTTATGAATCTAAAGCAGTTTTATTTTCCCCCACACATTACAGAGACACATTAGGTCACTGCAAGCCTATAACACAAGCACACAACTAGGCAACAGACTGTAAACTAAGATGGGAGGGTATAACATAATTAGATTTATTAGACCAAACATTTTATCTGATTAAACCAAACACATTAGAAGGGTAAGTGGCAGTTGTAGAACAAATCACATTTCTGAAAGAGAAAACCACATTCTGCAAATACCAAAATATCCTAGTAGCATACATCTTCTGTTTGTTTCAAAACTAAATTAAGTATAGTTAATAGTTTAAAAAAGGAAAGTGCTACACAAACATGCTTCACTGTTTAGGGGAGTGCAATTTGCCACAAAGGATGAGCTTTAAAAAGAAATCTGCACTAGCGTGCTTTGTTTTCTATACCGTGCCTCTGTGATGATGTGCACTGAAGCTGATGTACCACCCTCAATAGGCTGTAGAGGACCTCAACATCCACAGTTAATTTGTAATATGAACTTGTTGACCTACTGTATTGATTTCCTGGGGGAAGTGGTCTCTGTTTGCTTTCCAGAAGGTCAAATATACCTCAACCTCATTGCTACACTAACCACAATAGGACTGCCCTCCTCTTCATGTCTTTCTAAATGCTTCACACTATTTTAGGCTCCTTTCTAACATGGGATTTTTCCAAACTTGTTCCTGACGTGTAGTTTTCTATTTAAAATTGCAGCTTTAGTTTTAAACTTAGCTTTTGTTTGCTTTTCTTGCAGCGTTGCGGCGACCCACCCCCAGGGCGCACCTACACCAGGCTAATGGAGACAGATAAGCTTGCAGCAGAGTGGACAGTCAGACTGAGAGCGGGTCCTGGGAGAACTATGAGCTCAGATTACACGTGCTCCTCCTTATTTTCCCCACATGGATTAGACTGTAGACAAGCTTTGGTGGAAGTTATGACACCTTGATTTCATTTTGCAAGCCAATCTATAAGGCGAGTTGGAATCTAACAGGCTGTGGCACACAGCTGCTGATGAAATGCTAACTGACCATTGGCGACATCATCACCATCTTGGGACTGAGGCGGATACTTGATAAGCAGATTACAGCAGTCTCACTCAGCTCCTCGTGTGCATTATAGAAACTCTCATTTCCGTCTTGCCATTCACTTTGAGTGACCACTATTTATCCAGCTGTTGCAAGGTAATAGCTTTAACCACATTATTTAGGCTAGAGTAGTCAAAAATCATTTCAATTATAGCAGGGCCAGCAAGTCTACTACCTTCCCCCACTGGACTGAGTCTGTCAGGAAGTAATTCAATCTAGTGGTTACATTAAAAAAAAACAAAAAAAAAACAAGCAACACTTTTTTCTTAAATTTTAATTTTAATATGGGCTATAGTGTGAAAAGAAATTCCATAATAAATCTACTTTGCAAATCTTTCTCTTTCTACACTCTTAAAAGTGCAATGCAGACAAAGAAAAGTACTTAAATATTTCTCAAAATGAAGTACTAGTGCTAACAGCACATCATTACTACATACAGCCAACTTACCAAAAGAAACCCCTTAAAAAAAACAGTCTGCTTACACTAAATTGTACAGCAATTCTTCTCTTCACTTAGATTCTTCCACACTCATTATGTTCAAAAGCACCCTGTTTTGCTGTTAACTCAGTATGTTAACACTGAGTTAACAATAATTTTTATTCCAAAACAAAGAAAAATAGACCTTTCACCGCAATATTAGCAGCTAGCATTAATATAAAAAATTCACATTGTTAAAATCTTTTAAAATTCGCTATCAGATGCTTCCAGAGAGCCATTTAAATCTTAATTAAGATCAATCAATTAAAAAAAAAAAAAGAGTTTAAAAAGTGTTTTGATAAATGATGTAGAATAATTGTAGTTGCACCTGCTGACCAGAAGAGGGGGGCATTTCTTTAGTTTGGTCGGGTGCTGTATCTGGACAGGTGCAATGTAAACATATTCTGGGATGGGGCAGCATGCAAAACTAAATGGTACATTAAATTTCAAGGTGCGTTATCACATCATATGATGCTGCATGCTATAAGGAGGCTAATGTAACTGAAAAAGAAAAAAGTAAGACCAAAGATAAATATAACATGTCTCATTACAGACCTGCCACAGATTCCTCTGTGTTAATTATTGATGACATATTATATGGGGGATTGCAGAAGCACACACGCGCAAACACACAAGCACGCACACATTTACTTAAGGGTTATCTAAAGGTCTTCTACAGCCCATTAAGCAGGCCTGCCAAATGAGGCACGCTGCCAGAGAGACAGGGCCTTCTGAAAATGGAGCCTGGAGCTTTTGTTCCTATCTGCTCCAACACTACCATTCATGCATAATAGATAGTGCTTGTAGTAGAGATTGCCCTTAATCACAGACAAAGAAACAACATTAAACTCATTACAGAGCGAAAGAAATGCTATCCTTGATTAGGGGCAATCTCAACCTATTTCCAGGAATGGAACGGAATAGGAGGTGTGGTGGAGGAAAGAAGGGAAGGAGAAAGAAATTAGAAAGGCACAAGAGCTGACCTAGAGGTCTTTTTCTGACCAAGGGAAAACTTGAGTAGTTTACTTTGACACCCATCCCTAGAGGAGAAGAAAAGAGAGGAAAGATATGGAAGAGGACAGAGACAGTGAGAGGTCAGGATTAGAGTTATAAATGACAAAAAGTGCGAACAGGAAGATAGAAATGTCAAAATGATGGATTACAACAGCAGGCATGTGAAGAAAGTAAACACCACAGGGACAAATTTGTTCACTCCAGTTAGCCTCACCTGGACTGCATCTCGGCCTGCGCTGCTTTCTGGGATGTGATGGCAGGAGTCCCATGCAGAGAGTGGCTGAGCTGGGCCGGGGCACTGATCTGCTGACTCAGTGGAGGGTGTGTGCTCTGGGACTGGGCAGCAAGTGGGAGGGTGGGCTGGGAGTTTTGCCGCTGGGCCTGCTGCTGCTGCTGTTTGTAGCGGGACAAGCTGAAGAAGAGGCCAAGGATGGCTTTCAGATTGCCATTCCGAATCTCTGAAGGTCAGAAACAAGGATGGGGTGAATGATTTAAAAGGAGAAAAGTAGAAAAAAAGTGGGGAGATGAAAACAAAATAGAGGATGAAGTTTGCAACAATTTTTCATATTTACCATACTAGTGCTTGGAAAATAAGCTACTAGGGTTTTTTTTAAAGATTTCATGGCATTTTGATTGTTTTCTTATATGGAGATCATCTCTATTGCTTATCAAACCATATATTCTATTCTACTGTAGATAGTGAAAAACAGCAACATTTTTGTAATTTAATTGTTTATCTAGTTCTTCATTACTTAGTGTAGCATGAATCAGTAGCTATATAAAGCTGTACAATGCATTAATCCATTTAAAAGTCCAAATTTATACCCTCCTTTCCAAAGTTGTCCAGTGAGACACACTGGCGTGTCTTTGCCAGCCCGATTCTGGGCCCTGGGCCTTATTTAGATGGTCAGCCCCATCTGAAACTGGCATTTCAAATATGTCACACTCTGTCTAATTCCTCTATCTAATTCTGCTGCCTTTAGCTCTCCTTCTGGATTGTTCTTGAACTGCAAGATGATACACCTCAAATTTCTCCCAACAGAACAGTGAATGGACCCCATGTCTTTCTTGCTGTAATAGGATGCTGCTGTTTGATTTGCATTAGGACCAGTAATAATATTGTCTCTCAGTTCCCTGTGTGAATTTCTTTCTTTTTTTCTTTCTTTCTTTCTTTTTTACAACAGCTACATTTAAACATCATTATGTACCATTGTAAGCTTTCTGGTACATTAGTTATATGTGTTGTGAAATCAGCCCTGAATGTTTTCATTTGCATTAATACAGAGTTTCCTGGAGAGAGCTTGCTAATAAAAAAAAAAAATCAGTGTACCAATCCTGAGGTTTTATCTTTCTCGCAGCATCAGTTCTATTTAGTAACTAAGCCTGAGCTTGATTCAGGATGAACTCTCATGTTCCATGTGAAAGAATAAATCTGTGGTTCCAGCTTACCTTCTGCAGACAGACCCTGGATGTTGACTCCTTTAGCTGCCAGGAAACTGAGGCAGGCATCTATGTTCTCAATCTACAGAGATAGAGAGTCACAGCTGCATGATTCTTCATACTGTACATTTACATTGAAATTTGCATCATGGTGAAATATGAGAACCCGCACTGATTAGCTTTTTGCATGGCTCTCACAACAATAACAAATCTGGGGGAGTCAACATAAGGCAAAGGTTGGCATCATAACATCTTAAGCAGTAAATAGAGGTGCTGAATATCAATGACAATGATAGAACTGTTGGGACTGCAGATCGTTTATCATTTAATAATCACTGATCTGACAGGTAGGATGACTCCAAAAACAGTTAAGATGGGAAATAAGCTTTTTTTGATCATTCAGTAATGTGTTGTATCCAACTTTGGATTCATGCAAAAAAGTCATCGTGACAATTTTTTGGCAAGTTTTATGTGATGAGACCTGAGTATTAAGTGTTTACACGGCACTGCATTTAAAGGCGTTTTGTGGCATTTGGGATATCAGCATTTATAACAAACAAATGGCACTAAAACAACAAATTTCTGGCACATATAAAAGTATGAACTGGTGCTGAAGAGTAGAAGAGAGAGTCTGTATGTACAGAGATTGCTGTGCCATACTAGAGAAGTAAATTGGACCACATAGTGATATAGCCACAGCAGAATTCAAACCAGGTACACTTACATCACTTGATCTATGGGGAAGCAAGCATCTATAGTCACTCAGTTGCTATGACAGCAGCCTTGGCAACCTGAGCAGACTGCTGAGCTGTCACTGGACTATGAGAGGATTTGATAGGCAGACAGGCTTTGTTTAGAGACCATGTGACCCATTATACACAGAATCTGCTGGCTGGCGCACCTTATCGTAAGGTAAACCGCATAAAACAAGTCATTAAGCAGGGTAGATCTGATGAATGACTGTGCGATCAAAGTGTACCAACTGTTGTTGTGGGTGGGGAGCAAACAAACAGGGTACAACAAAAGATATATCAGCATTATACAGTCATTGATCTCTCATATTACACACAGAGTTACTAGCTGTGTAGAAGTCTCTGCAGACCAATTAATCAACAATAAAAACTGTTTGAGAAGTGGAAATTTTAAACTGTACACAAAGGTCAGGGAGGGGCCAAATCTTTTCAGAATGCTATTTATTCACAGAGTAGATTTCTAATGCACTGAGCCTAATCTGCAACACTGCAACACTGTATTGACAAAAAACTCATTCTGAAAGCTTCAATAGAACTTTATAGCAGAGGGTGGGAGCACAGATACACAGCAATGATACCGCAAGTGGTTTCAAACCTAAATACATATGAACTGTGTTCTTTGTAAATGAGCCTGGGTGTGGGCTGCAAGCAGAAGGGTCCTGTACAGTAATGATTAATGACATGATTACACTTAATATGCACCAACTAAATATAACCTGACCTATAGCTCCCACTGTGCTTCTCCTGCTACGAAGTCTCCGGCTATGAGGTGATGAACTCATTTACATCTGCCTTTGTAAAAATATAAAAATGTCTGACAGCAAATGTTGTAGGTAAATCCACGAGTGCACTACTGAACCACAGAAGCCACAGAATCACTACTAATATTGCTGCCATCCTGTACTATGTCACATTTAGTTACATCCACCAGCAGTTGGGGGTACATGTTACAAAGTAACTTGTTTGAATACTTGGATTCCCTTTTGTGGTATACTTCACTTCTTTTCTTACCTTCTCTTGTGTTTTACGCAGTGCAATAGTGTAGCTCAGATAGCAAAGACGGTGTAGAGGACAGCATTTACGTCATTAAAGTCTCAGCATTACACTCAATTTGCATGTGAACAAGGGCAACATCATCAAGGTGGAATGTCCAGGCTACTGTAATTGTCAGTCAGCAGCAAAAAACTTGAGCAGGAAGTACTCCTTTGCTGAAGGACTTGCTAGCACTCCTTTATCAGTCAACCCCACAGTCATACTGCTCTTAGAGCCACGTTATTAGTTATTAGCAGATAGACCTGCTACTATGATACTATGAATTTCACAATAATGTTACAACCTCTAACAGAATATTGGATGTATTATTTTAATAAGACTGGCTTGATAACAATTTCTTCATTGCTTTCAGTGTTTGGAACAAGCTCCAAAAATATCTGAGCCATGCCAGTGTGTGAAGAATTCATCTGACTTCAGGTCATCGGCTGAACTGAAAATGCACCACTGCCCCTGCTGTCATTTCCATGACCTCTGACCTGGGAAACAGCTGTTAGCAGGCCTGGCACATGCTGTCCTTCAACGTAATACAGCAGTAAACTAAGGAACAGTAGGAATGCAGGTTATGGTCCTCTCTGAACACTGCAGGGTCCTTAAAAATAAACCTGTTGAAAACCTTCTTTAATACCTTGGGCCTAAACTTGTAAGCAGCCTTTTATAGTTGAAGCTTAAATAGCAGTAACCCTCCGAATGTATACTTCAGTGAGACACCCCGTCATAAGTGTCACGGTCAGGGTCAATATGCTGAAACCTCTACTGCTATTTAAAACGTGTAGGAAAAACAGTTTAGTAAAGCCGGCGGAACATCAGCTGTAGCCTGAAATCCTACTCAGACCACTAAATATATTTTCTAATTACTGTATATCACTGATTAGTCCATTCGGGATATTTAATGAGTTAGAATCGGATCAAAGGTTGTAACACTTGTAAGGCAGGGTGTTCCAATGTCATAGAAGTTAAACTTAGTTTAAGGCTGGCCAGGAATCTAAATACTACATGATCATCCAGCTTAAAAGAAAATGTCTGAAACAGCATTGGTTAAAGGATGACTGATATGGAGGATCATGTTAGTACTGTTGACAGGATTAGCAAAACGTTGCCAACAACAGGAAAGAGGAATACAATGTCTGTGTCTGTCACCACATTATTTTTTGGGTCACTGCTCTCATGAATCTGCTCTGTGCAAACTTTGTACCAAGATAACCGGCTGATAAATGATTGCAGACACACTGAAGTGAAAGGAAAAGTGTATACGAAGCGCCCACGCTGCCAAAGGGCAGTAAGCTATAGCCTCAAAATTTAATATGGTACAGAAGAGAATCTACTGACAACCAGAAAAACCCCCACCTCTAAACAAGAAAGCGTTCACTGTCAGCATAAGACAACAAATCTGCAGGGAAGCCCCATACCTGCCTGAAGGTGTGACATGTTCCTGCAGTTTGCCTCTGCCCAGCTTCACACCTCGATCCGAGCCACTGTCACCTCTCTGCTCTGCTCGGCTCCTGGCAGCGTTAGTGCAGGGCTAGCCGGCCAACAGTGCTCTGAACAAACATTTCCTCCCATCACAGGGCTGCTATTGTGTGTGTGTGTGAGTGACAGAGAGAGAGCGCAAGAGAGAGAGCAAGAGAGAGAGAGAGAGAGAGGGGAAGGAGTATGCTTGAGCAAGAGTATTATGAGTGTGAAGCAGGATTTCACTGACAAGCAGCAAAATGGCTCTTACATTAACTGTTTACATGTCAGTCTTCCAGTCAGAATAAAAGCAGAGCACCAGCAGATCAGAGTGACCAAAACTAGGCTATAAGATTTAACCAGATTGATGTACTACAATAAATGTGAGAACTCTAAGACTGACACCTGCCTTCTGATGAGGATTATAGTTTACCACAATTTGAGTCTTGCTTCTGCATTTACCTGTATGCTTTTCTATTTGCGGGGATCTGGGAACAAAGCACAACATCACTACAGCAAGAAATTGTGAAACTGTAAGCCGTTAAAGCTGTGGTTTCATCTGAAACACTTCATCACTTCATTTGGAAGTAAAACTGAAATTATGAGCATCAAAATCCCGATACAATAAAATACCCTACTTTACCCCTAACTATGAACGGTCGAAGTTAATCCAGAAGTCTGTTTGGGTACATTACAGTTTCCCACTAAAAGAAAAAAAAATGTAACAAACTGAAATCACATATTTTTTTTTGCAAAACAGCAGTTAACAAATTACATTTTTCTGCTTCAATTAAGCAGGAACCTTTTTTTTGGCTGAAATGTTATATTTTAGAGAAACACCTTATTGGCTTGATGCATTGGACCTTTTTCCTATGATGTGACGACACAAGCTTTGTTTCCGGACAGCTCCGTGTCATTTGACCTTTTGACTGTTGGTTCTTGTAGAGTCTGGCTGGTTAAGACTGTGAGCCAACACGTTGCGTCAGCATGTGTGTGTATCTGTGCATTGTTAAATCCATCAGTGTGTGCCCTCGCGCGCGCACACACACACACTTTCACCCACTCAGGATGTTTCATGGATTGCATCTAGCCACCTACTTGCAGAACTTTGACACGTACCTGAGTAATTCTTTCTATTCTGACAGAAAACCACGAACGCTCAAGTTTTAAACAGAAATGTTCTGGCGCAGCAGCAGCATGAATAGACACACCATGATGCAACTTCACACACGTCGGTGTAACAGGGAGCACACTGAGCCCTCTTCCATCTAAAAATTCATTTTTACATACTCACTGTTGTGTTTGAGAGTTGAGGCAGTCATATCAGGATATCTGTGCTATTGTTAGTTGACTGTTATGTTTTAATTGTTCCTTTGAAACAGTTTTGATTCAGGCTAACATCGGCTTGCACCAACACAAACTGAAATTCCCCCAGGCTTTCATCTTAAAAGGCCACATTTTTCAAAGTTTAAATGTTCCTGGGAAAAAAGCCATTAAAAACGGCTGTGTCATATCTCCCATGAATAGACTAATTGTTAAGCCACAAATGAACACAGTGTATATGCAAAGGCTGGACAATATAATACAAATACCTTGTGGAACATTACAAGATTACCTCTCTATCACAGCACCAGAAAAAAGTGTTAATATTATATGGAGGCAGCTTTTGATTGAGAACAGTTGAACTGAACTGCATTATTCAGGGCAACGTCGCTCTTATTTTATCCCACCGTTATAGGTGCTCTTTCTTTTGCAGCCCACGGGTCAGCAGAAGTCATGTGGACGACACAACATCTCCAGGGTGAATAAAGCCTGTGCCGGCTGAAAAATATTATTTGGCTTCTGGTATATTTGGTATCTTAGCAACAGCAACTCTGATTGCTCATTCTCCCCAATCCACCATGTGATCACCCGAGCTCTGACCAGCTGACACACTCGGGGATTTCTCTCTCAAACGCACACAGAAAGTGTAACGCCTTATGATCAAACATTAACCAGCCTGTTTAAGCATTAATCCAACACCTTCTGGTTCTTGCCCTGTGTACCTGTGTAAAGCTCCACCAGCTAAAACATCAAAAATAAGCATCCATGGACACACCAGCACAGTTCTGTGTACATTTTTAGATTGAATAAAACATAATAAAGACACTGCAGGGTAAGGTGCTTTCTCACCTCCAATCCAATCTTAAA
Organism: Neolamprologus multifasciatus; assembly: GCF_963576455.1. NCBI lineage: Eukaryota > Metazoa > Chordata > Actinopteri > Cichliformes > Cichlidae > Neolamprologus > Neolamprologus multifasciatus. The sequence continues at coordinate 7,247,020 of NC_140439.1, read as the reverse complement.
CCACACCTGAAGGTGAAACACGCAGTGAATTATAAAGAAAAGCTCAATTGTGCAGACAGTTCAGCACATAAACATTCATTCTATGCTTCATCAAGTCCATTAAACACCTGGTCCTGCTGGTTTCTAACCACCTGTGTGGCTCAATTCACCCTCTTTATTTTATGGCAGATTGGTGAGAACCAATCAGTCCAGCACACAGAGTAAGAAGAACAGAGGGACGGGGGGAAATGAACAGCTCCCTAGAAGATAAAATCAAGACAGAAAGCCTTTCACAGCACAAGCGCACCTTCACTCCCTCTGTGTTCACATCTTGGACACATCATGTGGATGCCATGGGTTTATCTGTGTTTTGAAACATGCCGCGCGAATCTTGAATCTCATACGGTGATTCTGACTTTTGAAAATTGCTAACAGTTTACTTTTTAATTTAAACTACTTTCAACCAGAGGGGGGAGGGGGGGTATCCCATTCAGGTAGGCGCCTGAATGAGACACCCCATGTAAGCATGTCTGTGTGTCTCCCTATGTGATGGGCCATCGTGGGATGTCTTAACAGCTCACTGTCAAATCAACACCCTCAGTCTGGACTGCACAGACAGGCAGGCAGACGACACACACACACACACACACATACACACACACACACACACACACAGAGCCTGACTGGGTGGCAAAGGGATGATCTGCCAGTGGGGTTTCTTTCAACAAGAATGTGACAGTTACAAAAACAGGCACTTGTGCGGATAGGCAGCAGGTGAGTGAGGTGAATGCACTACAGTTTATCCCACTGATGGAGCTTATTTCCATTTTTATTCATTCAGAAGCCGAGCTTGAGTCAAGCACTAGTGAATGGCAGCAGATTTTTTTTCAACACTGAAATCAAGTGTGGTTAAAAAAAAAGAGCTCTCTCACTCCTCTAAACACTCTTCTGCTAAATAAACTCTCAGAACCTCTGTGTGTGTTTGTTTTGACAGCACTACAATACACAAAGCAGACATTCTGCATAAATGCTGCGGTTATGCCTACCCTTAGCGCTGTTTGAATGCTTCAGATTCGGTTCTAAAGCTGACACAAACACTGAGACTATACACAGAGAATCAATCACATTCACATACATAGACAAACATGCGCACATACTGCAACATCTGCGGGTCTGCGTGCAAAGTTAAAGCGAGATTTTGACAACTGCTTTCCATTAAACAATTCCCACTGACTGAATGAACACTATAAAAACAGAGAAACAAACCATTTCCTTTGACGCAAACAGAGTCTATGAAGAATCACAACACCGTAAAAGATACACCATCCATTCGGAACCACTTGTTCTGTCTCAGAGGTAAGCTACAATCCTCTCGCCTTGTAAAAGAAAGAGCTGCTGTGTCACATGAGCTGGATGTGAAAGAGCTCTAAACAGGATGTTGATAAGAAACCCACAGAGACGTCCAGACCATGGAGACCAACATTTCAAGATGCTCAGTTACAGGAGAACTGGGGGTGTAATCACGGCTAATGGGAAAGACCTAACTGATAGCGAAGTGGAGATGGAGTCGAGACCATTTTCAGTGGGAGTTAATAAATGTTTTCAAACGCTTGTAAAAATTTAAAAAGTTTGTGGACTCTGTGTTGGTGTTGTTCCTATATCATCACCATAATGCTTGTCCAGGATAAACACTGCAACAAACAATGTGCAATTAATGTATGTTTTTTTTAGGTCATTATATTTAATATAAAGTGTTTCACTGATTCTGGTTCTAGTGAACTTACTCTGTCACACAAACACACGTTCAAATCAGTGATGCTCAGCAACCCCAAGAGAAGAAGAATAATTGGCTCTTGTGTGGACAAACCCCTCCTCTGCGCTTTCAGGAATGATAAATACAGAGCGTACCACGAGCATCATAGTGTGAAACCTCGCTCTCTACTAAAGGTCAGAATTTTACAGAAGCTCTCTAATATATAATTAATTCTGAAATAAATGTAATAACCTGGCAGGACATAGATGACCTCCATCAAAAACGAATGAAATGAAAACACCATCAAATGCTAAAGAAGAACTACAATCAGTCAGAGCAGAATGCCCTCATAAGTACAGTAATATGGCTCCACTGTGGGTATGTGTGTGCAGTGACGCTCAGGGATCAGCTGTGCTTCCACCTCCTTTTCAGTTGTTAAATATGGGTGTGTATGGGTGTCTCCATCATTCTCTCTCTGGTGCTTTGGTAGGCTTCAGTAGTCTGGCTGGTGGCCAGAAATAGTCCCCTCAGCTGGCACACTGTCCTAATTTATGACCCATCGCATTTAGTGGAGGGCAGCCCTGCTTCGAGATGCTCAGTTCATTTCCCACAGAGAGCACTAAACTGTAAAACTGCTAAAATGCCACCAGCAGTGTCAAGAAGGCAATCCCACCTATGTACCTTCTAACTATCACTGCAGACAAAAACACATCGTAACTGGCTCTAAAGTGCTGATATTCTCCATCTGCTTTTACCCCTGAAGATGTGAGGAATGCTGACTTCTTTGGATGTGTATCATGTGTAACATGAAGAGGCAAAACTGGCCCCAAAACCAAAGCCTGCGATGCTTTTAACTGAGAGCCAAATCCAGAAGTCTGAGCCAGAGGTTTCACAGATGACTGCACACCATACCACAAAAGTAAAAATAAATGGGCTAACTATTCACATCTACAACTATTTACCAGGGACTTCTGTGCCGCAGTTTCTAGCGAGGGCCACTTAAGTTGATCAGATGGGACTTCAAAGAGCTGGGTTTGTTTCACACAAACACGCAGGTAAATTTCTCAACGTTCTGCCAAAACAAACTTGGTAGGTCACTTACCATCTGAGAACGGCTCTTGGGACATCCATTGATATCACCAATCTTCTCATTGGCTGAGGAGAGACAGAAGAGACAGAGAGACAAAAGAAGAGATAATGAGACCTCTTTTCAGGCGTGTTCACTTAATGTAATCCTCTCCTTTATCCCGATGTGTGTGTCCCAGACAGTGACAGGCTGAGTGCAGAGAGCAGAGGTGTTCATGCCAGTGACTGGGATCCCCCCCTCTCCTCCTTTCCTATCCCCTCCTGCTGGCACATGAAATGCTATCTGGTCATAGCAAATGGGAGCGGGGCCGTTGGGGGCCCAACCAGGAGTGTTGCGCTGCTGTGTGTGTGTGGTGTCGAGAATCCCTCCCGTCCATTAGAAGGCCCAGCCCACAGCAGCTGAGACACAGCCCTCAGCTCACAGCTGACAACTGTGCTAACAGCACAGACTCCTGCATCAGGAGGCACGGTGGAGACTAGAGGGCAGCTACATGTCAGGACCACATCCTTTACACCATACAGCAGCACAAAACACTGTTCTCCCAGTGAAGTGGATGGTTTTGTTTTACAATTCACATATGAAAGAAATGTGGTCAGTTTTAGTGGAAATGACGAAGACTCCTGGGATTACTGGGCTTTTATAAATAGCTCCCATACACTTTGGACTGTCAATTAAAACTGATTTAATTTTCAGTTTATGTTAGTTAATTGGTGGTGTTATCAGGTCAATTAGGTCAACATGCAATTAGAAACTTCAACAACTCCACCCATAAAAATGTAAAACCATACTCGTTTTAAAGTCCTCCTTGGACAACACTGCTATACTTGTAGTGCTGCTGTTATTCGCTCCATAGAAGTCAAGCTTTGACTCCTTTTACTGAAGGTCTATGGATCTCCTTCACTGTTTCTTAAGATGATGACCCTTAAGCCTGAATTTTAACTTTAGAAAAGAAGCAGGTGATGAAAAAAAATTGTTTTTAACATGTTGTATATTTTGTACACACAATGGCGCACAACAGGATCCACTGCAGGTCTCGTGGTTTCTGTTCTCACGCTGAAGAACCAGGACAGTCTGACCATGCAGGACAAATTCATGGTGCAAGATAAGTGAATGTTGTAAAACCCAAAAGAGCAAGCATGCTCCTGGTGGCCCTACTGATCTTTGTGGATGGACACCGATCCCGCAAGTCTGGTCAGGTTTAAAGAGCAGTTGATGTTCGTTTCCTGCCCAAGACTGAGGTCTGTGGTGAAATCACGGGGTGCTCATACAAGTGGTCGGAAGGAGACTTATAGGAAGTGATCTAGAAATAGCAGCAGCTCAGGAAGAGCTCAAGAGGTCAAGATGACTTTCAAGGCGAGGCGTTTTTCACTTTTATGAACTTGGTATTGCAGCATGTATTTCGATACTACCTCTCTCTATGTGCATTTAAAGCACGTGATTTTCATACTGAGAATTGAAATTCGGCATGAAGCGATTCGAAAATAGCTTAGTGCTAACAAGACTATCAGTGATTTAACACTACTACTGTTGGCTTTGGTTTGTGTGCTACCTAAAAATTGCACACTGTAGACACCAACACCCACAAGAGACACGTACTGTGTGATTTTGGGACACACTTAAAACTAAAAATAAAAACAAACTCACACAGTTTATCTTGTGAATACTGAGCAAATAAATGAACAGCTCACATTCCAGCAGCTGGGCTATACAACAGCTAGATTACTGGAGAAGACTAGAAACAGAGGACAAAGCCATATCTTAATTTTGGTTGAATTTCACCGGACAGATTACCCTCTGAAATATTCATAAAATCAACTGATGATGAAATTGATCTGGAGCGTTGTGTGAAAGTCAACCCTGACCTTGAATCTAAGCAGGTCAAATAGCTAAACAGGTGTCATATCCGGCCAGGCCTCTGAACTTGTACGGCTGTTCCAACACCAGCAAGCTGCTCTGGTTTCATCACACTATGTGGGTATGAGGTTTTCCCAGGAGACAAGAAGCAGCAGGCAGAAAGGAGGTACAAAACAGGTGAATGGATGGCTCTGGTTGGAAATGATTTAATCTGAGAGCAAAGCTGTAGCCAGCTGTCACCTGGATTGCATTAACATCAGGTACTTTTTCCACAATGCAGAAACTCAGCAGCCACCTTTCACTTATAAAATTTAGCAAAACATTCATTTCTTGAGCTCCAAAATAGTCTGAATAATCAGGTTCACTGCTAATGAATTATTTAATACTAACTGAACAAACACAGAGGAGCAAGACAGACCCTGTTCAACATGGTCCCATGTTACCCAGTCAAAACATCAAACTTTCATAAGAATAAATCACAAAAAACACGACCACATCCAGGCTGGAAAGTAGCATTAGAACAGTTCCACACTCTTGTGTCAGCATTTATGCTTGTGCATATCCCCAAAGCAATATAATGGCAACCTTGCTCTTTAGTCACCATACAGGTGTGAAAACAACTGGATTTTCCTGGAACCCTTTTAACAGACGAAGATTGGTATAACCTAAAAAGACCTATAATGCTCATTCAGCTTTATATAGTGCCAAATTAAAACAACAGTCGCCTCAAGGTGCTTAATATTGTAAGAGACCCTAGAATAATAGAGACACCCCCCCCCCCCCCCCCCCCCCCCCAAACAATCAGACATGGCCTTATAATCAAGCACTGGGCGACAGCAGGAAGGAAAAACTAAATTTTAACAGAATGAAACCTCCGGCAGAACCAGGCTCAGGGATGAAGGCATGAACTTCATGACCTAACTCAAAACACAATCACATGCAACAACTGATGTAGTGTGAGAACAGTAAAGGTCTTCATAGCATAAAATGTACAGAATCTGGGTCAGAGACACGGGGGAGGAGCAGGGAGCAGAGTCACTGACATGCTGAATCACCGGTCAGCTGGTGTTTGCCTGTTTTAGCTGCAAGGCTGCCGGCAGATGAAATGACAGGCTGAGGACGGCCAGACATGATGACAAGACTGATGATGATGATGATAATGACTATTTTACAGACGAGAGCATGGGTCAAAAACACAGACGATCAGCAGTGGGTTGAACAGCTGCATACTGTGTATAACTGCTGTTGTTGAGTTATAAGCTTTCTTAATTTGATTTAGGATCATAAGACTCTTTGAGAACATAACTGAATCAAAAACATGCTTAACAATACAAACACGATAGAAGACATTGGTTTGTAAAGAGTTGAGACATAGCAAAGCACAAACTTCAGAAAGTTTAAATTTATTTGATTTATATTTATATTCACTCTTCTAACTGTTCTCCTTTCTCTTCTATACATCCCTGTCTACAGACTGTAGTTCACTGACTGTCTAGAAATTCATAAAAGTTTTCCTCAACAGTAGTGTTTTTCTCCTGACTATTGGCCCTTTGTGGAAGTAACTACTTCAGCTGCAAAATCTACTTTATAGTTCAATATTACATTAGATAATAGAGTAAAATGGTTTAATCTTATCACCTCAACAAAAGAAGAGTTTGTAGTTAATGATGATGTTTGCAAGCAACCATTTATTTGGTAAAGGTCAGCCGTATCTAAACAAGTAATGACGTGGCTCGCATTTATCTCCAGCAGTCACTTGATCAGAGCTGGCTTCTTCCAGCGGGGCCTGGAATTAGAAGTTGGTTTCCTTACCTACGACCTGTATGATCTCAGCCAGCAGCACTCCGTCTGTGACGTCTGTTTGCAGGTCCTTGATCAGACGCTTGTGTCCTGACTTGGCGAGGTAGTGGTTGGCCCAGTCCGTGTAAATCTGCGGTCAGACACAAACACGAGCACGGTGTTTCAGTTACGTGCCAACAAAAATAAAATTCTGTCCAAAAAAAAGGGCCGACCCCATCAGGTCGCCCATGTGTTTCAAACTCCATAAACACTTGAAAAACTACAAAAGCTATAAATGGATGAAGCAAATTTACGACTAATAAAATAACAGCATGCTTGAATGGGAGCAGAGTAGCCCTCTTTTCTTTTGTTGGGGGCTCCGATCTGGCATATATCCGCGTGGTATTCAAATTGGGGCCATTGTGCTCAGCCAGGGCATTCATCTCGGAGCACACGGCGGCTGTTTTCAATGGGCCATGCTGACATCACTCTCTGGGGACAGAAAAGACCCTTCACTGCCTGGGGGGGAGGAGAGGACACGGGGGAGGAGGGGGGTGTTGGTAGAGAACGCATCTGAATAATCTGAATAGCTTCCCTCATAATTAGCTGCAAACTCTCTTTTTTTACTCCCTCTGTGATCATAAGAAGTAAGTCTCTCTTTCTGAGGAGGTAAAAAAAAATGAAGTGGCTGAAGAGAAGTTGTGCAGAAGGGTATTCCTAAAAATGAAAGAAATGGATGTGTCATCAACCCATCTTGATATGCAACAATGTCCAGCTTGTCTGTAAACTGCACAGTCTCTGTGTGACAAGTGCAACATCAGAGGAGCCCAAAGGGATTTGAAACATGTGCTTCTAAATAAAGACACTTCTCACTCCATGTCTCACTCTTGCATTCATACAAACTCAGAGACCTGCAGTCCACTAAGACATGACAGGAAAGTGTCAATCAGCATGTTTAAGTAACTGTCAGCTTTCTGCAGTAATCTCATTTCACTAGCTGGCTTGACAGCGTTTTTAGTGGATAAAGGTGAATGGCTTAAACATGAATTGAGCTGGGGTTTGGGGAAGGCCTCAGAGGGAACTGGTGGCGGCTCCCAGGCCTGGCAGAACAAAAAGCTTGTAGAACTGGGGTATCCATATATAAATAAGAACCGGAAGGGGCGTGTTTGGAGGCGTGGTCCCGGTCCTGAAATTCAGGCACTTTAACTCCAACTCTTCGTTGCCAAGTAAACTAGAAATCCAGCTTCAGTGACTGGATCCTCCATCTCTTAAACTCAGCTTGTTGTACCCCTCAAACTGATTTTCAGAGAGATGTGCCTTCTCTGCTTTGTACAAAGTTTATGCTTTTGATTAATCTTTCTTTTACACAGAAGAAAATAATGATTAGTCAGGCTGACAGATTCTTGTATTAAGATAATGGGATGCAAATCAAACACAAAGTAGTTTCTGCTGGCATAAATGTCAAATTCCAAAACTGATTGATTTACAAAATCCAGACACACAAGCAAGCGAACTTTATCAGTACACACTTCACTGTGAAATTCAAGTCTATCTGTCAGTCCTCAATGAGTGCATGGCATTGTAAAGGTCAAGCCTAAAAGCACATGCTTGAGGTGACGTGTGTGGCACAGTTGTGACCCTTCTTTCTTTGAATTTGCACTGTAAACAAACCTGAAGCTTTTCTGCCTCGACAGATGAATCACTGCCCTCATGAAGTCTTACAACAGGTGCGAGCACTTCAAAAAGATTCATAAACACGCACATCCGTACACTCATCATCACGCACAAGCTCAAACGCAAAAGGTTTACGATGCAAACACACGACCACACATTAAATACAAAGCGCCTCGGAGCGACATTTTGAAATTACACGGGCTGCATTCCCAAACACAAACGCACAGTTACAACAAAAAAGGTTCTGAGTGACAGGCTGAACTAAAAAAAGCCTTTAAGCTGCCGGATTAGACGATCCATTCACACTCTCAGCTGGTTGTGGAAAAAAGGAAGTGCAATCTTGAAGAGCTTTTATGTGAATGTGCAAGCGCTCTTTGAAGTAGTTTTGGGCAGGTAAATGGAGGGCTTGGATTGCAATTAAAAATGAGGTGAAATGGGTAGCTGTCATTCACGGAGCTGTAAACCACAGGGGAGGTCAAATGGCCCGAGGGCAAGTGGAGAAGGGGGTATGGGCTTGTCGCAAGGGTAGAGATAAGTTAGCAACAGGTTCCTTTTAAGTCCCGAAAGAGACAACTTTTCAAAACACACTTTATTTCTCTGATGTTTCCAACTCGGGCAGCTCAAGCTTCAAATGCGGCAGGTAGAAATTTTCATTTTAAAGAAAGGCTTGATGCAACTTAGTGCTGCGTTCAAGAAGCAAACTTCACAGTGACCACAGGGATTTTGATCAAAAATGAACATTTTGAGCTGAAGCAAATAAATATTTTAATATATATGTGAAAGGTCTAACTTGCAGTACAACTTCACAAAAACACCACCTGGGAGAGAGCAAAACAGAGATAAAAGGATAGCGAATACTGAACTTACATTCACCATGTCAACAGAAACTCAATTAAGCATTAATAACAGGGCCATCCACAGTGATGCATCATTTGCTTCAAGTTTCCCCCTGCTGCTGTCCAACTGAATCAGTCAACATAAGTCAGATGCATCTACATCAAAGACCTCACTCATAACTGGAACTTTGAAATAAACAGGAAAAAGAAAGAATGCAATAATGGGAATCATGTGTGGTAAACCACACATTTATTGGAGCTTCTGTGATCTGGAAGTTGCTTAAAGAAAAAGTGATGGGTGATGAGAGGCAGACATCAGATCTGGGAGGCAATTTAACAGGCTGAATACTTAGTGAAGAGAAGTATTAATTCCATATTGATTCAATATCCATCTATCAAACACAGATGAGATACAACAGATTCCGGTTCAGTCTTTAATTTAAACCACTGTTAATAATATATAGACAATTTAATCACTAAGCAGATAAGAAGATAAGCAGTTAACATTATTACACGGGACAGTCCCGTGGCATTATTGGCATTTCTGTGTGTAGCTGGTCACTGAACACACAGTACACATACCGTACCTGAAAACAAAACATTTCAAGTATCAAAGATCTGTTAAACTATTGATTTCTAATTTTTAAACATTTATGTTTTTTATTTTACTTGTAAAATCTTTGGTAAGGTCAGGGGTCAAATATGACATGATATTTTAGCTAAGAGATATATATATCTTAGCTAATTATAGGCCAATCTCCAACCTTCCTTTCATATCAAAAATCCTTGAAAGAGTAGTTGTCAAACAGCTAACAGATCATCTGCAGAGGAATGGTTTATTTGAAGAGTTTCAGTCAGGCTTCAGAGTTCATCACAGCACAGAAACAGCTTTAGTGAAGGTTACAAATGATCTTCTTATGGCCTCTGACAGTGGACTCATCTCTGTGCTTGTCCTTCTTGACCTTAGTGCAGCATTCGATACTGTTGACCATAATATCCTATTAGAGCGATTAGAACATGCTGTAGGTATTACAGGTACTGCACTGCAGTGGTTTGTATCATATCTATCTAATAGACTCCAATTTGTGCATGTAAATGGAGAGTCCTCTTCACACACTGAGGTTAATTATGGAGTTCCACAGGGTTCAGTGCTAGGACCAATTCTGTTTACATTATACATGCTTCCCCTAGGCAGCATCATTAGAAGACATAGCATACATTTTCACTGCTATGCAGATGACACCAAACTCTATCTGTCCATGAAGCCAGATAACACACACCAATTAGTTAAACTGCAGGAATGTCTTAAAGACATAAAGACCTGGATGGCCACTAACTTTCTGCTTCTTAATTCAGATAAAACTGAGGTTATTGTACTCGGTATCTAACCAGTTTCTTACTCTGGATGGCATTACCTTGGCCTCCAGTAACACTGTGAGGAACCTTGGAGTCATTTTTGACCAGGATATGTCCTTCAACGCACATATTAAACAAATATGTAAGACTGCGTTCTTCCATTTGCGCAACATCTCTAAAATTAGAAATATCCTGTCTCAGAGTGACGCTGAAAAACTAGTTCATGCATTTATTACCTCCAGGCTGGACTACTGCAATTCATTATTATCAGGATGTCCAAAAAACTCACTGAAAAGCCTTCAGCTAATCCAAAATGCTGCAGCACGAGTACTGACAGGGACTAGAAAGAGAGAGCATATTTCTCTTGTTTTGGCTTCCCTTCATTGGCTTCCTGTTAAATCCAGAATTGAATTCAAAATCCTGCTCCTCACATACAAGGTCTTAAATAATCAGGCCCCATCTTATCTTAATGACCTTGTAGTACCATATCACCCTATTAGAGCACTTCGCTCCCACTCTGCAGGCCTACTTGTTGTTCCTAGAGTATTTAAAAGTAGAATGGGAGGGAGAGCCTTCAGTTTTCAGGCCCCTCTTCTGTGGAACCAGCTTCCAGTTTGGATTCGGGAGACAGACACTATCTCTACTTTTAAGATTAGGCTTCAAACTTTCCTTTTTGCTAAAGCATATAGTTAGGGCTGGACCAGGTGACCCTGAATCCTCCCTTAGTTATGCTGCAATAGATGTAGGCTGCCGGGGGATTCCCATGATGCATTGAGTTTTTCCTTTCCAGTCACCTTTCTCACTCACTATGTATTAATAGACCTCTCTGCATTGAATCATATCTGTTATTAACCTCTGTCTCTCTTCCACAGCATGTCTTTATCCTGTCTTCCTTCTCTCACCCCAACCGGTCGCAGCAGATGGCCGCCCCTCCCTGAGCCTGGTTCTGCCGGAGGTTTCTTCCTGTTAAAAGGGAGTTTTTCCTTCCCACTGTCGCCAAAGTGCTTGCTCATAGGGGGTCATATGATTGTTGGGTTTTTCTCTGTATCTATAAAGCGCCTTGAGGCAACTTTTGTTGTGATTTGGCGCTATATAAATAAAATTGAATTGAATTGAATATTTGGATGCAAGCTATAATGTGATATTTAGAATCCCCATATACCAGTATCATTCCCAATGCTGCCAGTACAAACAAAGACACTTATTTTTAAATAGCTCTATATCACTTTGAGCTGATCAGGCAAAACTATTGACTTTAAGAGAAATGTCAGAGGTCAAATGTGAAATATTTTAAATTTACCCCCCACCTGTAAGAATTATAGTTTCTAAGTTAGAAGGTTCTTGTCCATTTCAGACCAAGAACTCACTAAGTGGAGGAACTGAAAACATAACCTATTGTGGGTGTCCTCTGAATACATCATTTATAATACTTGAAACAGGGACTTATCATGAAATAAAATACAAATCACACTGTTCCATAAATATGAAAGCATTTACACCAACATAATGACTTACATGTTCTGTATTTCTGGTACATGAATCTGCTAATATCATGAAAATGATCAACAACACTGTGGCAGTCGAGGATCCATAATGTGCAGATGCATCTTCTAAGATGGAAAATCCCCCCATTACCCCCTGATGGTAATGGGGGTCGTTTTAGGAGTTGTAAGTTGGAGCTGTGGTAAGGGACGTTCCCATCATCAGAGAAAGCAACATGACACTGACTCATTCACAATGTCACGGACTTACAGAAACTGTAAAATGTGGCCTATCAATTCTACTGACATTTTGCTTTGGGAATATGTCACCTCCATAAACCAAATCTGGGCCTACCGGTAGTTTGCATCTTTCTTTGATATAACAGTAACAATTAGCAGCGCAGTCTGATGGTATTTGGAGAGTTACAGATATCTACTGTTTTTGCCCTGGGCTTAAGAAACCTGGATTTGAAACTACAGAAAGGCATTGAGATTGGAGTTGGAGTACCATCAGAATCATTTAGACACTGTGTCCATCCATCATGTAGAAGTGGTAATCACCAGACGCCCCATGTTACGATATTATCATGATACTTCATTCTAGATATTATTGCAATTTCTAACATTTTGTGACATTCTGAGTATTGGAATAATAAACTGTGATTTATCATCTTTTTCAACTTGGTTAAACTTTGTCAATATTTGTTTTAATTAGACTCAATAAGATTAAGTTATCTCACTTCAGTTATTTGTTTTCTGCTGCAACACTGAAAGCATTTCAAGCACACCAACACTGAAACCTGACATAAATGCTGCCATTATACAGTCGTTCTGGTATCAGTGTGTGATTGTATGGAGTCTACAGTAGATTTTCTCTCCATCGCTTGCCATTTAGTCAAAAGATTCTTTCAACAGTGAGCCATGCTTTGTCAAGTCACAAGCACACACCGCATGAAAGCCTGGACCTAACTGCATCATCGTGTTCACATAATAATAATGTTCCCTTTAAGGCTTAAAATTGGAAAAGCATCAGTTCTTCAAAGCCTCTAACAAACATTGATGAGTCATTCAGACTGCTGCATCTTTCCTTTTTTTTTTTCTTACAGAAACGCACAGATTTGCTTCACATCCAGCATCCCTGCTGCCTCAGCTTTCTGAGTCACCAAGCTGGTGTGGGATGCCTACAGAAGGGCATGACGCACACAGGCCATCCCTGCAGTGCTCGGTTGGCCCTGTCAAATAGAAGTTGAGGGCAGCCAGAGCCTCACACTGGGAAGTGTGCCCTCAATTTGAAGGGCACTTTCTGAAAACTGAATAGTTCAGATGCATAAGTTTGGCAAAGGTCACTCGGCTGAGGACAGAAGGAGGAGACAGACTGATGTGTTTGTGTACTTCCTGAGGGCATGTTTGCTTATTCCAAACTCTCACGCAGCTGGAGCAAACACTTTTTTATTTCGTTTGCTCTTTTATCTCTGTTGTTTGCACTAACACTCACTTGAGAAATGATAACTTGTTCACTAAAGTAAACACTGCACTCTATCTAATCTGATGCTTGTCCTCACTCTGGTGCAAGTGACTTTTTTAAGTACCTAAAACTTGGTTATCGACCGTTTTTTTGATCATATTCAATTGAATTGAATTAGTTTTATTTATATAGCACCAAATTACAACAGCAGCCGCCTCAGCACACTTTACTACACATACTGTAACGTAAAGACCCTACAATAATACAGAGAAAGCATAACAATCAGGCAACACCGTCTGAGCAAGCACTTGGCAAGAGTGGAAAGGAAAAACTCCCTTTTAACAAGAAACTCTCCATCAGAACCAGCCTCAGGAAGGGGCAGACATCTGTCAATGCAAGTGATGGATAAATGTATAAATGCAGAGAGAAGAATAAGAAACACTCAGTGCATCATGGGAAGCTGTCAGTAGCCTGGGCCTTTTGCAGCGTAACTTTGTTTCTAGTGTTTGCATGTTTAAGGACAGTGGGAAATTTTAGCTAGCAATGGACAATCATCAATAAAATTCTATACCAAATTATTGTTATATTAGAGTTAATGGAATTACAGTAAACATACTAAAATAACCACACAGCTATCAGGCTTCCCCTACACACATACTAAAAAACTTGCTGTCAGTACTTTTTGTTTAATTTGTGCATTCCAAAAACAGTCTAATTTTACCACATGGGTTCAGCAATATGCTCAAAATGTTTTCCTGGCATTTTGGATTTGTATATTTTTAGTTTGGTGATAATGATGTGTTTCCCTTTTTTTTCCAACCGCAAAGGTTTTCGAATTGTTTCATAACCGAGAGGTGTGTTAATTTTCTCCACTTGTCGAGGACCATTTAGTCTTTCCACTGAAGTTCAAGCGTAAAAATCACAAACCAGCCGCAATATTTCTCACATTTTCACACGGCATTAAACCACAACACCTGAGGTCTGTCCTTCGAAGCACAGTTCTCACATATGTCGATGGCGCAGCAACAATTATGTTGATAACTTCAGGACTATTACCCTTATTACTTTCAGGGTTCAGTAAACAACCTAAAAAGCGCTGTGCTTAACACGCCATTATGAACTAATCTACCAACATGAGCAAGAACTTTAAGGAGAACGCAGCAGGACCAAAGCTGCCATAAAGTGCTATCTCTCACAAAAAGCTTTCATAGGGAGCCAGGACTTAAACAGCTCTTGTTATAATTCAGGTAATGGCCCTGAGTGCTGAGTCTACAAAAGACATGCTCTGATAACAATGCTTTCTTCTACCTTTTCAAAAGAAATCTACCTCGTCAAACGCAGACCAACCTAAGTTGAAGGCCTCTTCCTGCGACTATTTAGGGGTTTATAAGGTAAAACTAAATCCCAGCACTGAGACTCCATTAATTTATTAAACTCGTAGCATACCCATTTTGGTAAGGAGGAATCTATTATAATTCCATGCTGTTCCTGGAGATCAGTTTCTACCCCTGACATGTCTATTTCAAGCTGACCTTTCCTCTTGCACTCTCTCCCCAGTCTCCCTTCTTAAATCCCAAAGTAAATGCATACTCTCTATCATTTCTTATGTTATTTTATCTTCACCAAAAGGTAGATAAGTATTAAAAAAAGCATTCATAACACCCTGACAGTCTCACTGCATTAAGTACTCCCTGGTTTCTTACCACTTTGTAGGCTTCACAGGAGAAGCGGCTGTAGCTTCTGGCTGGCACCCTGAGCCCGCTGTACCCCGCCATGTGGGGCCACGAGGTCGATAAACACGAATATCTGGGAGAAGATAACTTCAGATTTTGAAGATCCTTCAGCTTCAAAAAGACCAAAATATAAGAGCACTTCGTGCGCACTGGAACAGATAACTGGTCATGCTGTGTGTCCCCCCTCACACACACATCTCTGTGACAACGTCTGTCTGGCTTGCTTGTAGGAAAGGGGCATGCTTTATTCTTCCATAAATGTACTTCTCTCTTATCTCACCGTGTTTTAGTCAGCTTCATAGTGAAGTCTCAGACAGTCTGACACTCTTTTAATCTTCCTCTCCCCCTCCCTCACTGTCTGTCATTCACTGAGTCAGACACCTTGACTCAGTTCCTTCTTGTGCTACGAGTGGAGAGACTGTCAAAAGAAAACTAACTTAGAAACTGAACCTTTTATGTTTAATACTTGAGAACTGTGTTAGGGAGGATTGCTGTGTTTGGAAAAGACAAACAAGACAAAAACCCAAAACTCCAGCGTGAAAGACCGTTAACTGTCAGGCTTTCCCTACATAAGTTACCTACATTATCGGTGGCCCAACCTGCATGTAACAGTTCTTCAACTAAGTTGTGTCTTCTGTTGTACTAGGGGAACATAACTGGTGCTGATTCAGGCAATGAGAAAGAAATCAGATTCTGAAGTTTCCTACTGTACGTGGTGCTTCACAGCACACTGTTGCTCCCTGTGTCGAAGACAGATTATATAAATATGATGGATGTCTTTGCTCCTCACACTTAATGACAGGACACTTTAGTGACCTTCATGCACACCTGGTGCTGTACTTTACAGCAGGCGCGCACGCACACACACACACACACACACACACACACACTCAAATACAAACACAAAAATACGGTTGGTCTCAGGTGTCAGGGGTGGGCTGTGCTACTTCCCAAATCCAGCCATCATCTTATGTCATCAGCAGTGTGCTGCTTCACATTCACAAAGGGACCTCACACCTTACAGTGTCACTAAAACAAATACAAACTTCAAGTGTGGGTCTCAGAGCAGCTTCACTAAAGAAACTCTCCATGCTTTGCTCAGGAAAACACATATCTGCACTGCAATGTGCTGCCTTCTACGGGCTTTTAATCTGATGACTTCCAGATTGTATTAAAATAAATAAAGACAAATACATCCTCCAGTTTTCTCTAACGTTTAAGACTTTTTTTGGGACAGCACGGTGGCGCGGTGGTTAGCACTATTGCCTCATAGCAAGAAGGTCGCGGACTTGAATCCACATCCATCTGACCAATTCTTCTTCCAAATACATGTGGGGTTAGGTTAACTTAGTATTCTAAATTGCTCATAGGTGTGAATGTGAGTGAGAATGGTCGTCTGTCTCTCTGTGTTAGTCCTGCAAAAGACAGACGACCTGTCCAGGGTGTACCCCACCTCTTGGCCTGTGGCAGCTGGATTATGCTCTAGTGATAGAACATGGATGAATACATGCATTTAAGATTTTTCTTTCCCACTTTTTCCAAAGTAAAGGATGACCTCTTTAACACCCTGAAAAACTACTTAGAAAACGTATTTTTGTGGGTGACCCCTCCTGCTGCCTAGATATGCTGAGCCATATCGATGAGGACTCAGCATCCCTCCGTGCTGCTGCAGGCTGAGGGTGACATGTGGCAACACATCCCCTCTGACCCAGGCTGGGCTGGCTAGCAGATGGCTGGTGGGAGATGATGGATGGACTGAGTCACTTACACAGCAATCAAGAATCAAGAAGTGAGGGGTGGGAGTGGTACATAGGGGCATCCTACTTACCCAACAGTGGTATATTTTTCTGTCACTTCTGACACACAGTCTCAACAACATTCACTGTGAATGCAGGAAACTTGCTCGTCTTAAAAAACAACAGAAACACAGCACTGGGCAAAGGGAATTCTCTGCACAGCTCTCAGTGAGCACTAGCAGACACAAACAGATGGCTTCTGAGAAAACAAGCATCACAAAGGTGTCCTGGTCTGACAGAAATGACAGCAGTCTGCTCTACCAGCTGCGGTGCAATGCCCTGCGCTCTAACACTGAGATTTTCAATGCTTGACCAGTGGGTGGTCAAACAGACTTTCCATAGCAACACTTTATGATGTACTATAACTACAAAACTAGAGGCGAATGCAAGCTTGAGTCAGTGAAGCAATTCAAGAAAAACCAAGAAAAAAAGTATATAATACTAGAATATTACAAATAGTTTTATATGTATTTATCTTTATCTTATTTCTTCTTTTTAAAAGAATTATTCTTATATACCAGACAGGTTGCAGTGACAATACTATGAACAACCTCTGAAATTACCTGGAAATAGCAGTAAGTTTTCCCCTTTCCGAACACAAGCCACTCAAACACAAGCCTTCTAAATGTCTAAACATTCCTTTGCTACAGTGGAAAAAGTTTACTGGGTGTCTTTCCCATCATCCGTCCTGACAAACCAAACATAAATGTTTTAAAGACGGAGTACGAGGTGCATGTTCTTCATACAGTAATCCCACCAAACCAAAAACAAACAAAAACAGCACAAAGGCATTTGTGCTGCTTTCTTTTTCTCTCCTCTTCATTAAAAGTGTATCTGTGGCTGCAGCTTTTCCTTTGGTGTCATGAGCAGGATACACCATGGTTAGTTCATGGTCTGTAAGGCCCTTGGCAGCGATCCACTCCATGCCAGTGTACTCACACTGTCCTCTCAAGTGGCTTTAGCCCACAGAAAACTGAACCAGGCCAGCTTTAAATAAGCCCTCGTGTATTTGCTTACTCTCTGTTTGGCACATGAAAGACATGTGGCTTTGTGAGGCATGGAGGCCATACTAGGCACATGCAGACAAATGACTTGGCCAGAGCTGTGCTGTTAAGAAGATAGGAAACAGGGCCAAGAGACGGAGTATGTATGTGCTGGCACCTGTACTTGTCAAAAGTGATCTGAAGACCACGGGCTGAATCATCCAGTAATCGATAAAAAGTAATCGATAAAAAGAAAAGAGCATTTGCATCCAGCAGCGAGATCTGTGAATGTACAGAAAGGTTCTTCCAGCATATGAGAGAGAAGTGAATCGTGAGTACGTCAAAATTCCCCAAAGTCGTGCACAGCTGAGACGGCACAGCAGTGTCTGCTACGCAACATGTAATCAACATCAATTTTGAGACATGCAGCCTGATGCACATGAGGGCACAGCAGCTGTTAAAAAAGACAATTTTGGTAGTGATGTTAGAGCGAAACAGCTTCATTGTGGTCCTTGAAAATCAGCAGATATATGCAGCATCTGAGGTGTGAGCTCCAGAACTCTACAATACCACTGCTGTTGTTTTAACTCTCCTGCATTTGGAAAAGCACTTATCCACCGTACGATGACTTTTTAAGCCCTGTATAATGTATATTCAACCTTCAATCTTTATAGCTTTGAGTCTGATGTTGAATTCCACAGCTTTTTCAGTTCAAAATTGGCCAAAAATTGCTGCTGCTTTCACATCCTTCTATTCAACCAAATGTTTGGGTGCATTATGGTTGCAGTGCATGCCATGTACCTGTGATTTCTTAGGATCAGCCAGTTGACTTTATCAAATGCAACTAAGTACATCAGTTTTTAAAAGGAAAAAACAGATGTGCTTTGAGTTTACTTACATGAATTTTCAGAGAAGAATAATTTAAGAAAGGGTAGGTACAGCATGTCGTGGGTGCGGTGTGCTATTGAGAGCTTGAGTGTGTCATGCATGAGTACAGCCTTGACGGTGTAGAACATCACAACTATTTGCGTAACTGAAAACAAAAACATGGTTTTACTCCTCTGCATATGCTGGCATGACTCAGGATCAGTATTAAGCACATCATTCCCGCATTTTGATTTATGCTGCATGGGTCACACATCGACAAAAGAATCTTGACAATCAAATAATCAATAGACCTGTTCTATAACAGAGAGAACTATTGACATCAACTATACTTCATAATAAAAAGAAAGGTCATTTTAATTTCTCTAAGTGTGTGCACATGTTGGGCTGTGCGTGCCTTTGTCAGCCCCACTCCATTTCACAAAGGCACATGGAAAACACACAATCCCCCTCCTCATTTGAGTTGTGTGTAGGTTAGCAGTGTGTAATTAAGCTAGCCCTCTTATCAGCTCATCTCAAGGCTTTGGCAATAACCTCCTCTGCTTCCATCTCCCCTTCCTCTCTGGGCTCACAGGAGATCCAGATAAGGAACAAGGCTGAAAAATAGAGAGATGTGGAGAAAGACAGAGAAAAGAAAAAGAGTGTGTTCTGTCCGCTTCAGTTACGTGTAAAGTCAACAGGATGCCTATTATCCTAACAGACTTTTATTAAATCTGCTGTTTCCTACTTTTATCATATACATCAGTCATTACACAGACCCTTTTTCCCCCCATTTGTTTGCACCACAGGACCCACCTGCACCTGACCGGCCCTGTGTTTTATCTCACTGTCCCAGATGCTGTTGAATATTTACCATCTCTGTGCCATCATACTTATATGACACCAAACACTAGGCAACAAAGCAGCAAGCAAACCTGATTTTTTCCCACCCTTAAATGCTTTAAAGGGAAAGAAACACACACACACACACACACACACACACACACACACACACACACACACACACACACACACACACACACACACACAAATGTGCTACACAACTCAGTTTAAAGCCTTAGATAAGCCTGTTTTAACTTTCCATGCAGGCATCAAAGTGAAGCTAGTATCAGGTGAGGGGAAATCAAGATGCATGCCTTCAGCATTTTCTTCTAATATTAAAACGACCGCCACTAATACACTGTGTGCGTGCAAGCTAACACTGTAGCTGCGGTAAGGTTTTGGACTGATGAGAAAAGCACTTTTACTGACACATAAACACAAAGTGAAGAAAAAAATGTTCTGATGTTACAGCTTCAGGGAAGGACGTGAATAGAAAGAGCTGTCAACAACAGAGAGAAGCTTACATACTTTTCTATATGCACAGTCAAGAACTAAAATGCATGGTTTTCTGATTTCATATGGGTGGTTGACCTTTGTGATGATCTGGAAGTGTTCACCCTACCAGTTTCATGGTGAAATTGTTCTGCTCCCAGCGGCAAAACATCACACTCATGTTACGTCGTGCAGCTTCCTTCCTCAGAGACACCTGCCTCACACTGAGGAAGACTGTTGCTTGCCCAGCCAAACCAAAATATAAGCCATTTGTAACAGGTCTAGAACAACCTGCACTGAGCAGAGCTGTAGCAAAATACAGAAAAATCCACAAATTAAAAAATTATCCAATTGCAAGTTTGAATCCCGACTGGGTGCACCGTTGGAGATCCAGGGAGAACAGAAGAGCTACTGCTTGCTGGAGCCCCAGCAGGTCTCTGTATGCCTGGGAGGGGGGGAAGGAGCTCAGTCCCTCCAGTTTCTCTCCACCCACTCTGGGACATAGGAGGAGGGAAAAATAAAGGCAGGAGGTGAAAGGCAAGAGGCGCTCCGCGGCTTCTGCTGCCGCTCTGAGAGGCAGCCAAACCAAACGCGGTGGAGAAGAAGCAGGAGAGGATTCCCCCTCATGCTTGGCCCACAGCAACACATTGTGCTATTCCTCTTCAATGGACTATTGGTCATATGGGGAGGAGACAGCAAGAGAAAGGGACAGACCTCTTAACCTTTCTATCACCCCTCCCCCGACAGTCTACCCCATACATGACAAAAAAGTGAGCACAAAAGACAAAAAAGGGATGATCGGTGCACCCTTGATAGCAGTGGAGAGAATAAATAGTGAGAAGTGCAGAGCCAAAGTCCAAACCACGTAAAGCTCAATGCTAACCGTAAGTTTTCTATTTATTATTTCTTTAACCGGCTCCTCTGCTGCCTGTTAAAAAATTTTTTTTTTTTAAAGCCAAGTTTTATTTTTCCCAACCATAGAAAGAACAGTCCGCTCTCTGATCAGCCGTCACCCGCAACACACTGCAGCAGCTGCATGTGTTTATTTATGTGCATGCGTACAGTGGGTTCATAACCTAAGCATTTATGTATGTGTGAGTGTGTATGTAAGAGTCCACAGTACAGGATGCCCTGCGTTTGAGCGCGTTCCAACCCCCTGTGCACACACGCCGCAACCACCGACCACAAATTACAAGCTGAATTTGAATTTTGGGAAAGGCCCAAGATTTACAGAAAGTTCCCACAGTAGGGGGATGCCTGATCGCTTCCAGCAGGCGGAACAAAATGCTTTAAGCTTTATGAAACAACAATAACACTGAAACCATGAAGACAGTAGAAAGTAACGAAAGAAAGGGTTTGCTTTTCAACGGCAGTTTATACTGCCAAAAAAGAACAGAGATGCAACTTACAGCCGTCCAAGGCAGGTTTTCTACTCTGTGACTGAGAGGAAATGTGCATTTTATCTTTTCATATTCAGAGCTCAAAAGCGCCGGAAACTCGAAGTCAACACAATCAACTGTCAGTGGCTTTCAGTTAAAATATATTACTCTGTACATGATTGAGATTCAAGTTTTGACTTGACCCTGTAATTGTGTTTGTTCCTTGCTAGTGATAGTGACACCCATCACGTGTTGTGGATAAAGAAAAAAGGAAAAACAATAACTGAAAAATCATGACAATAAAACTGAGGGTTGCTAAAGACTGAGTTAAATATCAATATGTTATTCAGATCACAAAGTTAATGATCTTATTTTAGTGCGTTGGCATGCTAATATTTACCATTTGAAGGCAGAAATATGTATGCTAACAGCCATTAAAACTGTGACTTCACAAACCAAAAGTCAGCCTGCAGCACAATGATGCCATTACTATAGAAGTAAAAGGCTCGAGATACATATAGATAAATGTATTTCTATAAGGATAGCTATCTATATCCCCTCGTCCACCTTAATGGATTAGCTAACAAAGGCAAAATTGCTAAGGCTAAAGCTATCTTGAATCCAGAGTCAACCACAAGCAAGCAGCCGCAGTACGAGCAAAGGGTCAAAGCCCTTAGGAGGAAAATTATAGAGGTGAATGAAAAATTGAACAGAGTCTATGTCCCGTCTTCTGAAGCTACTGAAAATTACGTTAATAACTTGTAGCAGATTTTCTTTGGTAAGTTCGAATATGTCAGGTAAAGGTGGGTGTACAACGGCTCATTTTCATTTGATTATTTATCAATGAAAATAATAGTAGCAGAGCACTTTGTTTTCAGTAGTTTAGTGACAGAAGAACCTGTAATAGACTGCAGTTATTAAAGTTGAAATTATCAACTTTAATACTACTTTTGTATCAGAAAAAGCTGTAAATTTTAGCTCTTAAAAAGAAAACTGAAAATTTAAAAAAAAAATTGGAATTGTTGCTTCTCTAACAAATTGTTAGAAATTTGCTGATTGCTTTTATGTTGTTCATGAAAGAAAAGAAACTGAATTTAGGAGATATGCGACACACACTGACAGTACTGTAGCTGCACCAACATGTTAAAAATGTTCATGTTGGATTTGTAGCTTTTTAGCTTGATGATGCATTTCCTTTTTTCTACCCAGGAGGTTTTCTGAGCATCTCTAAAAGGTGCACTTTTATGACACCACTACAGTGCTGATTATCAGACGGTTCCTATTCTTTAAACAGGCAAAAACACTGCAGGCATCCTGCCTTTTCTATGCTATAGTTCAAGTGATAACCACCACAAAAGAAAAGCCAATCAACACAGCCTCCCACACCACTGAAACATCAGTCTCCCACTACACGTAACTGGCATTGATTTAATGATATTCTGTCTCTACAAGCGGAGAATGTGTCAGCATTTAGTGCTTCTGTTTAACTGTTTTAGTCCAAGTCTTCAACAAGCTCATTAAGTGAAGTCACAGTGAATGGGCTGAGTATGGTTCCTTTCACAGTCCCAGATAAACCTTAGTGTGTCGGGGACAATGGGGATAACCCCATCATGGAAGGGTCTTTGTTTTGGGGGACCCAAACCTCTGTGTTCTCAAAGCCTGGGGAGGAAGACTGCAATAATAATGGGGGTGAAGGGGTGGGATGGACCTGCTGCCTGGCTGTGCTGTTCTGGATGGAGGTGATTTGGGGGTGGGAGGGATTGAGGGACATACGGACTTACTGGAGAGGCAGCTGTGGAAGTAACGGCAGATTATATCCTTTCTCTCTCTATAGCTTTGACATCGTCTTGTGTCTAAACAAACTAAATACCTAAAGGTTATTGCAGGTACAAAAATTAGGTAATCACGCATCATTCATTTTTTCTACTTCTTCTTCTCCAAATAAGTGAGTAAGATAGGACACTACAACCTAAGAGTGGTGGACAACTTGACACCTGGAAATGTTAAGGAGATTAAATCTCAGAAGTGAAGTCAGTGAGACACTTGCCTATGCTACAAAAACAAAGCCCACGCAAAGGTATCTTGAGGAAGTAAAATGTCTTTTTAAAAAAAACATTTTTTTAACCTAAATTCAGCTTTTAAAGCACTGTCATGTGGACAGATTAACTTTCACATTCTGATGATTTCATCACAGCGTGAATGATAATTAGAAAACACTAGAAAAAAGTGTTTATAGGAATGGATGAATGAGACATGTTGTGTGAAGTGGTCTGAGTGCTTGAGTAGAAAATCTATAATAATAATAATAATAATGGATTGGATTTATATAGCGCTTTTCAAGGCACCCAAAGCGCTTTACAATGCCACTATTAATTCACTCTCGCATTCACACAGTGGTGGAGGCAAGCTACGGCTGTAGCGACAGCTGCCCTGGGGCAGACTGACAGAAGCGAGGCTGCCATATCGCACCATCGGCCCCTCTGGCCATCACTAGTAGGCGGTAGGGTGAAGTGTCTTGCCCAAGGACACAACGACCAGGACAGAGAGCCCAGGGATCGAACCGGCGACCTTCCGGTTACAGATACGCTTCCCAACCCCCTGGGCTACGGTCGCCCCAATGTACAGTCCATTTACCATGTCTCCCCACAGTAAGACACCATACAGGCAGAGAGATGTAATATCTGCCGAGCTTTAAATGAGTATTAACTACAGTATCTTACACATTTACTACTTTCAATTGTTGAATTTAAGGGTATGACGCAAGCATAAGAAAACTACATTTATAACATATTAACTGGGCGCAGTGCTGCACTCAACATAATGTTAAACTCACCTTCAGTTTGTTCTGTTTGTATAAAGCAAAGAAAATGTTATTACAGTTGTCTGGTGTCCCATTACAAACCTGATTAGAACAGTTTGGATCCAAGGATGCCATCTGGGCCCATCTACCACAGCTACCAGCTGAGACCACCTTAGTGATGTCTTATTGATGAAACAGCATCTAAACACACCAGACAGCCCAGTCCAGTCACAGACTGGAAAAGGTTATCCAATCCAGCAAAAAAAGCACAAACTGTTCACAAGGCATTTGATATTCTTAAATAATATGTAATCCCTGAAAGGAGGTTAACTGTTTAAGTAAAATAGATTGGTTTATTCATGCATGCTTCGGAGCAGGTGAAGCTGGTGTCTTCAAAGTTACGGTACTTAATGTGTTAAGGATCTGGGAGAGGCTTCTTGAATGACAGATTTACAGCCCAGCTCTTGGATTCAGCATTTATCAGCAAGCTTAAACCAGTCCAACTGAGTGAGCCCAGACATGCAGTACAACACACACAAACACAGTACAACGCATACATACTTTCATTGGGATTCTAGCCAGGTTGTAATCAGAGCAATAAAATGGCATGAGAAACTCCCTGAAGCTGGATGGAGAAATCCTCGCTATCGTCTTTTCTCAAGCAGGCAGTGTCTACAGAAAGCCAGGCAATATTTCATAGTTGTTTTACACTCAACAATCACATCAAACCCAGAGCACAGCTGAGAACCGACAGACAGATGGTGATACGCTTAACATTTAGGAAATACAGTATATACAATTACATATCTAAATATTTGGCCAAAAAAATTTAACTATCTCTTCCAAATAAGTGCGTTAGATAGAACATTAAACTTTCTGTTTGCTACTTGCTTGATCATTTACCAGCACCAAACGCTACTATAGCACCAGATCTCAGAAGTGAAGATTGTGAAAGAAGAGTCAGAGCTGAAGGGGAAAACAGCCTTAAACACAAACATAGGGCTCTAAATGCAAAAAGAAGCAACCTATTAGAAACCTTCTTCATTCATTCTAAGCTTTTCTTAACCAACAGTGTAGAGCTGGAGGAGCATGGATTAAAAAGAGCTTGTGGAGATTTAATGTACCCTACCATTTTTTACATTTCATTTGAAACACTCACCTCACAATCATGCTTACACACCTAATCAATTACCAAAAACACTTTGACCCTCTGGGGATTAGAGAAAATTCAAAATAAATTCAAACTTCTGTGCCTAATTCTTGTTTTTTTAAACATCATTGAAGATGCCTGGCCTGGAAAAAAAAAACCAGCACAAAATACCATGATCTTCATGCCCATGATAAGTAGGGATGGGTACCGGTATCCGGTGCCATTGTGGCACCGGTTCTGACATAAACGGTAGTAACCAGACCGAAAAGCAGCGCACATTTCGGTGCTTTATTTCGGTGCTTTTTTTTTCTTGAGATGTCATACACTTTGGATTCTAGCCAATCATTTTACCATTGCAAGCGTAGTAGGCGGGCCCAGGTACGTACGTTCTTTTAGAGCAGAGCTACAGATTAAAAATGCCTAAGGCGAAGCAGTCAAAAGTCTGGCTGTACTTCACAAGATGCAAACTCAGCAGCCTGCAACAAGTGCTTTAAGGTGACACTGTGCAAAGGAGGTAACACCTGAAATCTGATGAAACACCTAGCAATGTATAGAATTTTGTTAAAAGCCGAGAAATGCACCGTATTTGATAGCTTGCTGCTAGACCTCACACCATGTGCATCTACTGCAGGTGTGGTGCCTGTTATCGGACCCAGAGTTAGCAACATCCCCCAAGAACCCGAAGACGAGAGTCCTGGCCCCTAGCCCTGTCAGTGTAGCAGAAATGATGACGGATGATGATGGCAGCAGCAGCCGTTCTTCTCTGCGTGAGTAGCTTAATGTTGTACGTGTTTAATTTACGTTGAGTAGGCTAACCACGTTATTACATTAATGCATGTAAGGTGAACTAGCAAACATCATCATAGCTACATGCAGCTGTCTTCTTGTTTGATGGCAGATACTCCCGTCACCCTGGCCAAAAAGCCTAAAATGACCAAAGAAAAGTGGGAAACAGCTAAACATGAGAGGTTTTTAGACAAAATTGGTGTTTTTTCCATTGTTTAAGCACTGCTTCCAGCCAAGAATGATACCATATATGCCCTATAGCTGCAGAAAAGGCTAACATTGTTATCTTTTTACAAAAAAAAAAACAAAAAACAGCTAAACATAAGAGGTTTTTGGACAAAGTGTGTGTTCTCCATTCTTTAAGCACCGGTTCGAGCACCGGTTCGAGCACCGTTTAAGCACCGGCACCGTTTCAAAAGTACCGGTTTGGTACTGGTATCGGATAAAACCTAAACGATACCCATCCCTAATGATGAATATATGTAACTTTTGGCCACATATATATGTATATGAAATCTACTCAACAGGATTTCTGTGCTGTCTCTTCATATTATATCAAAGTTCCAATTTTTCCTAGCTTTGAACATGTAATTTTTCTTTGTACGGTTCATCTGTTTAAATCTAACACATCGCATCAAACTTTCATGACCATCATACGTCATTGGCTCCCTGCTGGCTCCATGGATGTCATAAAGTTATCCAACAGAGTGTCGGTCCAGCAAGACCTTTGGTGCGATCCTCTGGGGAGGGTGAGCTCAGCCCTGCTGACCTCTACCTTCGTTTTCTACGTCGCCTTCTGCTTCCAGACTGACATGAAGCTGATTGTGTTAGTCTGAGCACTCTGCCGTGCAGATTCCCCACGCGGCGCCACCCACCATAAACCGCTTGTCTGCACAAATGGGGTCCTTGTGACAACTAACACAAGGAAAGCAGAGAAGGAGAGAAACCAAAGTGAGGAGGGCACCTTGGAGGGAGATCAATGGAAGGATGTTGACTCAGGAGAAGCAGATGCCCAGTCTTAATTAATATGGTTATGTCCTCAGCCATGACCTCACACAGGAAAGACAGGGGTCGACCACACAGGAAGTGGAATCTGATCGAGATG